>NC_056744.1:987073779-987248779 GCF_019279795.1 Protopterus annectens
TATGAAGGATCTGTCCTTATGTTTTAGTTATTTTAATGAGTGAGTGTACTCCTTTCGGTGTTTGATCATTCCAGAAGAAATTCTATCCATCAGAAAAAAAAAAAGTTTCTGCATTGTATACATATGGAGTTAGCTAGGGTTTTACTAATGTTGATTAATATCTTACTAATAACAGGAACTAATGTTGATTAGTAATTTATGGAAGCATTACAGAAATTATAGGTGGAACTCATCAATCTATGGCTGAAAGGGATTGCTTTCTTGGAACTATGCCACTTAGCAGTGAACAATAGTCTCCTTTTTAATCACAAGAAAACTGTGTTTATGGAGTTTGATTCCTGACATAAATTACTTAATTTTCCTTTCATTTCCATATATGATTCTAATAACAGCCCTATTTCTGTACTCTCAGAATACAAATGCCTAAGTCTCACCCTTGAGCCAACCCTCTCTTTCTCTTCACATACAGGCAAAATTACTTGTAAAATTCAGGCATAGCTTAAACTCTGTTACAGAGTCACCCATCTCTTTCCTATTGCATGTTCTTACCTTACTGAAATATGCGCTGCTACCTAAACTGGAATATGGACTTCCATTCCTTGCCTTCTCCTCTGCCTGTAATACCCAGATAATTCAGATAACAGCTGATAAATGTTGTCACCTTGCTCTTCTTGCAGATAGCTACTCACATCATTGTAATGTCTAAACTGGTTACCCATTACATAACATCAATTTTCTTTCTTACTCTCCTCTTCAAAATTCTATTGAGGGTTACTGTCCACCACGGAAAAGAAAACTACCTGTAAGAGAACATGTCTACTATTTTAGAAGTAGCCAACTAGAAGCAATTTCCCCAACCAGACTCCCAAATTTAAACCACTGATAGGAGAATGAACCTTCTCCAAATTGCACCCATCACGTGGAATAATTTTCCTCCCGAAGTCTGAGCTCAAACCCCTCTGCAAAGATTCAAGCAAACTGTTTCAGTGCATCTTTACAATGAGGCCAAAAGCAGTTGCTATTTGTTTATTCTACTAGCCGTCTTATCTTCCTAATAGCATATTCTTCCCACTATTAACTATAAATGTCAACCTTTATTTATCCAATGTGCTGCCACTTGTAGGTGTTGCCCTTCATCATTGTATATTATTGTATACAATTTCATAGTTTTTTACAGTTTTCAGTTGACACTATTACTAATGCCTGTTTTGTAATGCATTACTGTTTTAAATTTTGTATGTAGTTTTCACTTGACACGAATACCAACACCTAGTTTGCATTTATGCTATGCCTTCTCATACTTATCTGTTGAAGCTTACCATTTTCCCATCATCTTCTCATATTTTCTTTGTTACCTTCAGCTGTTATATCATGTACACAACTCTAGAAAGCCACCCAAAAATCTGTATCACAGAAGCTTCTCTGTCCTGTTAACTACACTGCATATTTGTCCAAAGTTTAATGTTACCACTGTCTTAATTTTCTATATGTTAATTTGTTAAAACTGTTTTAATTTTCTATCTGTTAATTTGCTATGTGCCATTCTTTCAATAATTTTAATTTGTGCATACAACAATTTGTGCATGAAACAATTAATCAGAAATGAGATTCATATTAAAATTTATGATATAAATATAAATGCCAGTCATATGTGCCTGACATATAAGGCCATGTCAAACCCAGATTTGATGAATATGCTTCACCTCAAAAAATCTAGATCCCTCAGAACCACAAGGGCGGGAGACTTAAACCTTGACACGGTTATAAATAGAACGTGCTGGAGGGACAGATTCATCACCCAGAGACTCCCTATGCTGTGGAACAAAATCCCGGTACATGTGAGGCAGAGCACCTCGCTGGCCTTGTTCAAGAGGAATCTTGACCAATGGATGGGAGATCGCAGATATACCCCAGGGATTACTTCAGTGTCACTGCTTGACAGAGGCACAGAAAAATGATAGGCATAGTTTTTATTCAAACTAAAGGGGTGGCGAAAGCCACATAACTATGGGCTAGGCTTATAAATGCCCTTGGGCAGATAGCCTAGTATGAACCTATGAACCTATGAACCTATGTTAAAAGCCATCAGTGAAGAATTGGTTTGTAAATAGATAAACAAATACAAATTACTTGTGAATATATGCATATGAATATATGCATTAATATGATCAGTTTAAAAACACAATATTTCAAAAGACTTTGTTTAGACAGACTTAAGTTTAAAATATTTACAATCAAGTGTTCATTCTGTCCGGTTATTGGTACATATAACAGAATATCAGCAGAATGCAGTATTTATATTTTAATTTTGAATGGTTTAATACTGTTCTTAGATCTTCTGTGATGGCTTTCTAAACATTTGAATTATTTTGACATGTGACTATATGGTAACTGTATCTAATTCATATGTTTTAACATAACAGTTCTGGTGAAGTCTTTGTATAGTATAGCTTGAAAGCTCTCAGCTGAGTATTCAGTTTGATTAAATTTGCCTGGCCATTAATCCTTTCAAGTTTTTATTATTTTTACCATCAAACATGCTGACTACCAATCAAACTTGAGCATATTTTACAGAGCCATTTAGGAGGCCATAAGTTTGTTAGCCATGAGGATTATTTATGTTGTTGCCAGTATCCCAGCACTTTATTAATATTGGCCTAATCCCTCCCTTTGGCAGCAGGAACATGGAAACAAAATTGCATAAGAGCTGGAATGCATTCCTCTGTGCAAGAGCACAGACCTGCACTCTTGTTAAATGAAGGCTGCCACAGTTCACTGGCTTGGCATGTCTCAAACATGCCCCAAGGTGATGGACCTGCCTCCTTCCTCCAAAGGACTGATACAACCCATGACTGGCTCAGCATCTCTCCCCCTATGATAGGTACTCTGATCATCACACCTAGCTCCCTCAAGCACCCAACCTGCTAAGAGAACTTGGGTCACTGTATGCCACCAGGGATGGCTAAATGCATGATTGATTCCTTTATTTGAACATATTGAATAATAATAATTATTATATATTTGATTTGTCTGTTCTTATCTAAATACACATCAACTTTTCCTGCAAACCACATTTTTTAATTTTAAGTCTCTCCACAACTGTTAAAAATCTGCTGCCGATGCAGTGCATTTGATTACTACCAGATACTACAAGTTAGTTTGGTTAGTATTTGTTAACTCCATGGTTTCCTGGGATTGCATTTTTATGCTACAGTGTGGAGTAAAAAAAAAAGTCAAAGTAAACTTTATTTCATTTAGGACTACACAAGTGCAGCCTAAATGAAATTCCGAGCATCAACTCACCAGAGAGTGTATAGGAAGCAAGAATAACAAGAACAACAGTATAACATTTCAATTTAAAAAAAGATATTCAATAGAAGAACCACAGAAGGATAAATAAACCATAACAAAAGTAAAAATACACAAGCCCACACAGACAGTCATAAGAAGAATACTGTACATAGCAGCATGATAGTGTAGGATTGCACATGTTAAGATTGTCCTCCTTTGTTCATCTGCATCAGACAAACAGTAGGCAATTGCACATGAATAAGAAAATATAATGCTACATCAAATAATAAAAAAAAGATGCAGGAATAAAAATCGGTCCGATAAGCGCTTTCGGCTTATACAGCTTTCTTCAGATCATATGTGAATCCTGCTACCGATTCTATTTAAAATCCAGTCCTATAGCAACCTATTACCACAGGGATACATGTCTAAGAAAGCAATTGGTTAAAACTAAGAAGCTTATCCAATAGGAAAGTTACCACTGAATGCTTCACTACTGGCTGCTGACTAATTTCTAGAAGTGCAGTTAGCCGCTATGCTTCCAGTCAATACTAAGACTATGAATCTGCATTTGCATATGTGGTCCACCCCACATTTGTGATTGGGCATCTGGGTTTTAAATAGAATCTGCAGCAGGATTCACATATGATCTGAAGAAGGCTATATCAGCCTAAAGCGCTTATCGGACCAATTTTTATTCCTGCATTTTACAGTTTTACTCAATAAATTTGTGGTTTTAACAGTTGCATTGTGGTGCCTTGGTTGTCTGCCAAAGGTTTTCTTTGCAGTTTGTTTTGTTTCCATTGGCAGCTTTAGTAGTTATAACAGTGTTTATTTTACTTACTGACTAAATAATCGATGGCTGGTATCAGTTTATAAGTCTCAACACTGTTTAAGTATCTTGTTGGTCCTGCAGTAGATAAGCCGATATCTCTTGCCCGAAGGCAGTTGTGTAAACCAGCTGGGTGCAGGATGAGAGGAATCATGAATTATTCTGGATGCACATTTAATGCTTCTTGCTGTGAAGAGATCCTGGATTGATAGTAAGTTGGTGCCCATGATTTTATTGGCTACTTGCCCCACTCTCTGTAGCTTCTTTCTTTCTGCTGTTGTACTGTTCCCAAACCAAACTGTAAAGCTACTAGTGAGAATGCTGTCAACTGCTCCACTGTAGAATATGTTGTGAGAATAGTAGGTAGGACCTTTGCTTTCTTGAGCCTTTTGAGAAAATGGAGACATTAGTGTGATTTTTTGACCAACTATTCAGTGTTCACAGTCCAAGACAGATCCTCCGAAATCTGCACCCCTAAAAACTTTGTAGATTTGACCCTTTCCACCTCTTCACCATTTATCATTAGTAGTGAGTGTGTTGTTCACCTTTTCCTGAAGTCTATAATGATTTCTTTTGTTTTATTGACATTCAGGTCAAGGTTGTTCTTAGCACACCAGACAGTCAATGAGTAGACCTTGTCTCTGTAAGCTCTTTCATCCTCCCCTTTGATGAGGCCCACATCATCTGCAAACTAGTGATGTGATCGGTGTCGCATTTTGCAGAACAATCATGGGTAAGGATGGTGAACAACAGAGAGTATAACTTTGTTGTTAGGCAACTTTTTCCAACATTTATGCTTCACCTTCTCATACATTTCAGCACACTTGTATCCCGTGAAAGCATACTCTTCAAAGTTGTATTCTGGTTACTATTGTAGCATTATCTCTTTCTACCTAATCCTAACTTTTTATTACTTAGCAGGTGACAGTTTCCAGTTGAAAGAGGTGGTTTCACCAGCTCCGCCTGTCCCTATCATGTACTTAGACATCCTTACTATCATGAAAGATATGAAAAAGTTAATGCAAGTCTGAGTGGTAAGAAAAATAACTGCACCCTTCTTGAAGCATGGCTTCAGCTAAGTGATTAAAACATAGCTGTAGGTGTCATAGAATCAGGGCTCAGGTCATTACCATTTCAATAACGGTACAGGTTTCATCATAGTCAACAGCCTGGTTAAAGTGAAGAGGGAGTTGAATTATTTGTCAAGAGATAATATTGATAGCACAGGGCAACCTATCTAAAACACTCTAAGAAAGAAATTATCTTTTTTATGAATACCAAACAGATCATTGATTTAAGTTTACAGTAGTGCTTATCTGCCAACCACCTAACATAGCTGTTTTTAATGACCTGTAGTGCAAAATTTCCATTCTGTTTAGAGACTTTAACCTCCCTTGGTACAGTAAGTCTACCTCTTTTCCCTGTTAAAGCTTATATGAGCATGGCTCTGACAACTATTCATAGAACCAACAATACCTAACCCATCTTTAATAAGCACTTTCTACTAGACAAATTGTGTGCAAACATCCACTCTAGATTCCAGATGCTTTAAGCAGATTCTCACCTTTTTAGAGATCATTTTATTATTGCTTCAGTTTACTCAGCTAAATATTGACATTATCAAGGAAAACAGAATCATATGGGGGCTTTATCCTGGACACTGAATATGATCTTTGGTGTGATCTTGCACATACTGACTAGTCATGTGCGGTCTCCCAAACTAACTGCATTGTAGCATTAAGTATTAAAAGACAGACATTATACCTTAAAGGAAAAGTGTCAGAAGTAAAGCATCATTCTGAATCTACAATGATCTTAAATAAGTATTAGCTACATACAATAGTTCCATGCAGTACTTCACAGAGAGCTGAACATGAGCAATTTTACCTGATGCATAGTTGATGTAAAAAACCCTGCAAAAGTGCAGTTCCTGAAACATTACCAGTTGTCCTTGTTTGGCAAGCTAATGAGAGTTTTGGACAGAGATAAACAATTTGGTAGAAAATCCAAATATGTTCAAAGTTGCAGTCTTTATATTGGACTCTTAAATTTGCAAATCAAATTTTGGTCAGGAATTTGCATATCATTTTGTTAAAGGAAAATCCAGCTAAAATTGGAACATATATATATATATATATATATATATATATATATATATATATATATATATATATATATATCATATATCATCATCTTCTTTTGGCTATTCCCGTTAGGGGTCGCCATAGCGGATCATCTGTTTCCATTTCTTCCTGTCCTCTGCATCGTGCTCTGTCACACTAACCACCTGCATGTCCTCTCTCACCACATCCAAAAACCTTATCTTAGGCCTTCCTCTTTTCCTGTTACCCGGTAGCTTCATCCTTAGCATCTTTTTCCCAATATACTCAGCATCCCTCCTCAGCACATGTCCAAACCAACGTAATCTTGCATCTCTGGCTTTGTCTCCAAACCTTCCAACCTGGGCTGACCCTCTAATACACTTTTTCCTAATCCTGTCCACACATATATATATATATATATATATATATATATATATATATATATATATATATATATATATATATATATATGTCATTTTCATACACTAAACACTAAGATGGTCACCATGAAGACAGCCATACTCATATGATTTTGTATTTTCAATCCCTTTATCCTGTTCCCCTAAAGGAATTTGGGTCTGTCTACCTTGATATCACCAAGACATTATAAATGTTTTATTTTTCTCCATTTAGTTAAAGTGAAGGGATATGTCATACCCAATAGGCAGCATTTTTTCATCTTTTATGTGTGATTCAAAGCATGGTTTCTGAAATTGCAATTATGTCTTGGAAGATATAGATATCCAGCTATGCAGGTCTATTACTTTATGCGATACATATGTATTCCAGAAGGATTATTCCAGAAAGTAGTATAAGAATTTGTTAAGACAGTATTATATATGGCAAGTCACGTCCTGGGTCAGGGTGAATGTCCTCACATTTTTAGAACTAGTTTGTTTATAGGTTTATGGTGATGCGTAGAGTTTTGCAATAAGATTTAGATAAATCTAATTTATTTAATTATATATGTTCATTTTGTGGGTTGATATTTGACTTCAGTCCGAATATTTGAGGTGTTAATTTTTTCTATTAACTGTTTCCAGATCGAGTGCTTAAATGGAAATTTGAGGATGAAAGAAGTATGTTTTGTTAAGTGGGACATGCTAGTTAGTGGGACTAGTTAGGAGAAGAAGGAATGTAAGTAAGACTAGATGTCAAATTAGCTTGTGCAGGTAATGTTTGTAACTAGGTTTTGTTTGTTTTGACATCCTACTGGAAAATAAATGTGCTTGTTTTTCTGTAGAGTAATGGAGAGGAGTTATAATTTTATTAAGTGGAGTGTTTATATTAGGTCTGCTTATATTTTTACAGCATAAGTTAGTGTATTACTTTATTATAGTTTTAATTGTTCTCTAGGTACATTGTTTTGTACATAATGAAGTTTTGGCCTTAATGTGAATTTAACTGAAGGAAAAATTGGTAGGAAGAATAAGATAGGAAGGGAAATAAGAGTATGAATGAAAAATGTATGGGCAGGGGTATTGGGGTATATGATAAGGAGAGACTTTGGTTATTAATTAATAAGATGGATAGTGAGACACACCATAGTGATTTAAATATTAACAGAGACAAAGTTATTAAATGGTGGAACATAGCAGAGAGTTTACAGTAGGGGAAATATAACGGAAATGCAGTTGGTATGGTTATGAATGGGAAAACTACTTAATAAGATACGAGATACTGCATTTGATACTGATCAAGTAAGAAGATTATTGTATGGTGGAAGCTGGGGAGGAGTTGAGGATGAATAAAGGAAATGAGGTAGGAAGCAAAGCAGAAGTGAGTGCAGTTATGCAAAGTGGCACAGGGAAAACAACTGCCAGGTTAACTGCCAAAAACAATATGCTGGAATCAGATAAGTACCCACAATTTGCTGACTGTAAAGTCTGCTATGAAGTACATAACTTGTGATCTCCATGGTACCTACAGCACTTCAAGGAGGGAGACATAATTTACATAAGAGAGCATTGACTATTTAATGTCATACTGCTGAAGGTATCAAACATAGCAGTGTACACTATTGGCTGAGTTAAGTCTGTTAAGAATGGGGATAATGATTTTAAGGACTCCCTCCAGCAGCTACCACAAGGATAAACAGAATTTAAGAGCTATAAAGAAAACGAATGCAGTCATATTTGGGTAAGAGCTGTCTATTAAATAAGCACTATTTGACTGTTATAAAAATATAATGACCTAGTAAACAAGTGTATATAGAAATGGGAGCTCACTTGTTGCAAGTCAGAGCAAGGAGACATACATGCAACATAATCCCTAGAATATAGGAAGGCTGATGAATTTTTAATCCCCCACAATATATTTTTTTCTGAAATGTTAACTCACAACACCAATTTGCTGGCCTATATTAGTAGTTATGGGAAGTACCAGCAAATACTTTGGGAAACTGTTCATGTATATCTCCAGGCTGGTGATGGCTGCCAACGTGCATATGTTTTTAACCTAATGGAGACACACAGCTGTCAAGTATGCTGTAACTTCTTTTTGTAATTTATGAATACTACATGTGGGCAACATATGCTGCTTCTGTGGAATAAAAAAGTTTGCAACATAGCAGGGATTTCTTATGTTCCAGAACATGTGTTTTAAATGATTATACCTTCAGATTTGCTGGAATATATACACAGATGTTTTGGCAAATGAAGGAAAGAATATTCATGGATCACTCAAGATATCAGAGCAACCCTGGCATGAGGAATGTTTCATTCCTAATTTGAGACTAAATATGTCTGTGTTTCATAAAGATGTGCAATTGTTATATCAGTGCTCTCTTTTACTGTAAGAGAATGCTGTATATTACAAATTCTTTAATGTAATTCCTCATTTTATTTAGCTTTTACTGAGGTCTAAGTGTCATGGTACAATTTGATTATGCTACGTTCTTACAAATGTAACAAGGTGTCTACTTAGTATTTAAAAATAAAAACGCCAGCATTTTGTTTCTTCACTGAGCTGTATATCTACTAACTTTGTCTTCTGTGTTTAGAAGCAATCTTCCTGGATTTGCTTCTTTTGTAACAGTTATATCAATTAATATAAGTAAAACAGAGTAGCAGTATTATTAATGCCTGTCAAGAAAACATCTCTTATTCTGTTATGCATTTATTTATTTGACATTTGTTTACCATAATGTCTGAATGGACCAGAAAGTGCCCGTTTTCAGCGGAGGCCCAGGGAGAAAAGCTCCACAATAAACAAAATTTCAGAAATCAAGTACCGATATTTTCAATCACAAAGTGTCATGTTATATGTCAAAACAGGTAGTATAAATATTTAAAATCACAAAGTATCATGTTACACTACAAGAATTAAGACTGAAAAAAATGTTGTAATGTGAAAAACATAGAACATATGTTTCATAGTAGAGTGCACTGAAAAACAGTAACATGATTTGAAGATATGTGGGGAAAAATTCAGTATTCATATTATTTGTTACTTAGATTAGTATGTGGTGAATGAGATCTGATACAATTCTAATAAAATATTTAAAGATGTATGAGAGATTACATGATTAGAGACAGTGAACTAAAATAAAGTGATGTCTTAGTATGAGAGAGGTGTTTATATTATGATTATAGAAGGAAGAAGGCTAGACAGATGGACATTATGAGTAGAGTGGTAAACAATGCCACTAAATATGAAGTAGATGCTGTTACCCAGTCTGTTTCAAGGAACAATCCACAAAACACAACCTTAGGACTAAGAGCATAGAGGAAGTACACTACTGTCCTGGGTATGGGTCTTCAACTTGCACACCCAAATTTGACTCCACATTGTTCACTTACAGAGCCACACCACTCTCTCTGTGAACCAATGTGTCCCAACATCCCTCTATCCACAGTAACTGCCTTTCACTTAAAGTATTTTCAACATTCACACACTTGCACACAATTTCCAGTATAGGCTGCTGAATCCTCCATTTCTACACAGCTTTCTTCTTGGACATGATAGTGCTGCCACCACTCTGAAAAAGTCACAGACTTCCAGTTACTGGTAAGCTCTGATTGTGCCACTTGATATCTCTTTTACAGGTAGTCAGCTGACTGTCAAAGGTCTGTTGCATCACCCAGTGATATTTTATCCAGTTTTCTTTAAGTCTAGCTGGTCACATAGAACAGGAAATTAGTTACAATTAGTACACTAAACACCAAAAGTGTGATAAGAGACTTAGGGACACAGGTGGACAGTGGTCTCACTTTCGATAACCACATCGCCACAACAGTCAGGAAATCCTTCTATGTGGCACACCTCATCACTAAGGGCTTTTCATCTAGAAAAAAAGGAGGTCATTGTCCCACTGTACTCATCCCTCATTAGACCCATTATAGAATACAATGCCCCGTTTGGTATGTGCCTCTCAAGATATCTGTAACAACTGGAAAGGCCGCAGAAATACCTCACTAAAAGAATCACAGGCCTAAAGCAGATGCTCTCCACTGACTGCCTTAAAAAAACTCCAGCTATACTCTGTCGCATATCGTCTACTCAGAGGCGATCTCTGCTTAACATACAAGGCCAAGTCAAACCCAGAGCTGTTGGACATACTACATTTAAAGAAATCCCAATCCCTCAGAGCCACACGCTCCAGGGATCTAAGCCTTGTCATCACAATAAACAAAACATGCTGGAGGGATCAGTCCCTGACCCAGAGACTCCCCAGACTCTGGAATAGATTGCCCATACATGTCAAGCAGAGTGCCTATTTGGCCTTCTTCAAAAGGAACCTTGATGATTGGATGGGAGAAAGGAAATTCACCCCGGGGATCACGTCAGTCTCCCTGCTAGACAGGGGTCCAGGGAAGTAAATAATGCAGGAAGAAATAGCCAGGGAATAGTTATGGCTAGGCGTGTATAGGCACTAGGGCTGATAGCCTAGTACCAACCTATGAACCTATGAATCAGTATGTACCCAACACTTCCATAGGTTCATAGGTTCATAGGTTTATAGGTATTTACTAGGCTATTGGCCCAAGGGCCCACATAAGCCTAGCCAACAAGGTTCCCTGACTTACGCCACCCAAGAAAGTTATTTTCCTGTGCTACTGTCAAGCAGAGCCACATAAGTGATCCCCGGGGTGTATTTCCTCTTTCCCATCCACTCATCAAGATTTTTCTTGAAGAGTGCTAATGAAGAACTTTGCTTGACATAGATGGGTAGCCTGTTCCAGAGTACGGGAAGTCTCTGGGACAGGAATCTATCCCTCCAGCATGTCCTGTTTATTGTGGTGACAAGGTTAGGCCCCAGGTTTGATTCCATCACTCTTCACATATATGTTTTATGCTTTTATTAAACTACTTTACCAGCCTAAAGCTTTTGTACTATGCTTGCTTGAAAGCAAACACTTATGTTTAGCAGGTCTTATTTGATTAAGGTTTTTAAAAAGACTACACTGATACAAATGGTATGTTAGTAAACACCTAAGTGGTATTAATGGTCAGGGGACAGGAAGGGATGGAAATTAGGAGGGGTAAAGAGGAAGATAATTGGAGGAGCTGGAGTAAGAATGTCAGAAAATATGGACTCATGAGGATAGTAAAGTAAAGGAAGAAAGTGGGCAATGCAGGCAGAGGAGAGAGAGATAAGGCAGGGAGTTTGGATGGATAGGGAAAGGCAACAGTGGCAAGTGATGAAGAGGTGAAAGAACCGCAGATACCATGTAGACATTCTCAGCACATAGAGAAGTGGAGATGTGGGCAAAGAAGAGCACTAAGCCAGATAGAAGAAATATAGGAAAAGAGAGAGAAAGGAAAGAAAAGTGGTTCCCAATATGGGGGCACAGCAGGAAAGGGATTAACACAAGTAAATTGAGTGGAAGGACAGGAGTTCAGAGCTGCAGGAGTTGGAAGGTGGAAAATGGAATAA
Organism: Protopterus annectens; assembly: GCF_019279795.1. Taxonomy (NCBI): domain Eukaryota; kingdom Metazoa; phylum Chordata; order Ceratodontiformes; family Protopteridae; genus Protopterus; species Protopterus annectens. The sequence continues at coordinate 987,085,883 of NC_056744.1, forward strand.
GAGAAGAAGGATGAGTAGAAATCTGTGTGCAGACCATGTAGGAAAGATACAGGAAGGACAGGAAAGGGATTAGCTACAGCACAGGGAGGCAATCAGCCATCATGAACATTAAAGATGGCTGAGGTAGTGGAAATATAGGTGCGAGGCTAAGAGGAGTAATGACATTTGTTGGACATAAAGGTGGTGGGAGTTAGTGTGGGGCAGATAATAAAGTAAAGGAAGACCAGGTTACACTAAAACCAGTCTCAAAGTGTGAATCTGCTGGTGCAATTAGGCCCAAATGACCTGTCAGAGGAGACTGGTGAGATAGTAGCAAGCAGGACTGACATGGTGGCAAAAAGTATCATGTAGAAGGGTTAGAGGCAGCTTTTGTAGGAGTGTTATGTTTGCTAGCAGCCAGCATGCTGATTAAGGAGAGCATTAGGTAGCAAAGGATTATGCAGTACTTACTGGTACTGAACAAGAGTAAAGAGCTGGGTAGAAGGATGCATTATAGGCATAGCAGAGAGACTGCCTGAATTCTATGGACAGGGTCCATCTTTTCCTTGAAGGGACAGATGGGCACAGAGGTGGGTTAGGAAGGTACAACTCCCTGACCGCATCTTTAAACTGAGATGTATATGGCTATAAGAGAAGCATAAAATGGAGGCCAGTCATTGAACGTTAAGGAGAAGGATAAGGCAAAAACAGAATTTAGAAAAGGAACAAATAAGGGTGACTCAAAGTCTAGCCAGGTATTATTAGCAAGCACCAAAATGAGTTTGCTAGGAAGACAGGGATGGAGAACATTGCTGGTACCACAGAAACATGGTTCATTGACAAACAGGGTGGGGCTGGGGCATACCTTACCAAAGAGTATAAATGCACCTGTTCTGAAACTGGATCAAGGTTATGACCTGATTAAAGCATATAACCATGACAAGATTTTAACTATTGTTAAACCCTTAACAATATATTAATTAGTGTTACTAGCTAGCAACATATACAGGCTTGCTTACCAAACTGATATATTACACATATATTTACTGTGCAAATGGTATACTGTAAAATGCATTTATTGTTTTAATCTTATTGTAGAGTGCACTCTTGTAACTTCTAAGTTTTGAAACCACTGTATAAATCTTACTGTAGTTTGCATATGTATGACTTCTATGTTTGGCATTGTCATCACCCCCCCTTTTTTGCATTTCTACATGAGGATGGGGTGTCACATCAACATTAGTGCCTGTGACCAAATCACCTAGATCCAGTGTTTACACCACCGAGTGCTTATTGTCATTTAACTATACTTTATATCTGTCAGGGTAGCCAAGGTTATGAATGAAAGGGGGCCCAGACAAGTCCATTAACCTAGTTAACAAATCGATAAATAAGAAAATAAATAAATACTGATGTATAGCTTGCTCAAGAATGATAATGAAGGAGGGATGGAAAGTCAGTAGCCATCTACACAGAGAAGGACATCAAATGTGAGGATAGAATGAAGGAGCAACACTGGCTATGAAGATTGTAAGGGAGCAGGCTGGATCAGAACTAAACTTAATGCTTTAATAGTTAAGGGAGCAGAATGGGATTAGAACCAAGGAGTAATACTTTAATAGCTAAGGGAACAGGCTGGGATCAGAACCAAGGGTTAATGCTTTAATAGCTAAGGGAGCAGGCTGGGATTAGAACCAATGGTTAATGTTTTAATAGTTAAGGAAGCAGGCTGGGTCAGAACTAAGGTTTAAAGCTTTAACAGTTAAGGTATAGGAAGGCGGAAATTGGGGAAACAGTACAGTGTGTAAGTTCCCAGTCACAGCAAGGAAAAGGATGAGAAAGTGGAGAGGGATCGATAAACTGGGGTAGAAGGGAGGACATTACAGTCATCAGGATCTTAGCCTACATGGACCAGACTGGGAGATTCTGAGGTCTAGGGCAAAGGTGGAGTGGGAAGCTATTGAAGTCTTGGGCTGTTGTGGTCTAGGTAGCTGGTAGAGGACTATATCAGAAAGGATGGAATTCTGGATGTGACCTGAATCTAGGATGTGCAAGTGAATATGTTAATAGCGAAGCAGTAGTCATACCATAGTACAGGTTACAGTGGGAAGTGGGTTGGAAGGCTAAGACTTTAAAGGAAAACAGAGTACTCAGAGTTTTAGACAAGGGTTAAAGAAGAAGCAAATGAGGAAACAGGAGAGTAATGGGGTTGCACAGGAAGGTGAGATTAATGATTAAGGCAAAACAAAGGTGTGGCCTAATATTCCATTTTTAAAGGTCCTACTTTAATGTTTAGTGCACTGTTTAACACACGTTATTCTGTCACACTTAATTTTCTCATCATCCTTTCTTAATGCTTCCAGTTAGAGACATTATTTACTGCTGATGCTCTGAGTGCCTCCTCACACTCACGCACATGCACACACACACACACACACACACACACACACACACACACACACACACACACACACACACACACACACACACACAGAGACACACACACACACACACACACACACACACACACACACACACACACACACACACACACACACACACACACACACACACACACACACACCAGTGATAATGAGGAGTAATAATTCCCATTGTAATCTCTCTGGAGTGGCGATGCCGTCAGATATCCGACATACTAATATGGATTCTCTAACGTAAATACAAAATGCTGTTTCTTTTATGACCCTCTTGATTTTCAAATCCAAAATAAAGTAAATGGCCTATCATCATCTCTGGAATCGCATATCAACTCTCTTACTGGACACTCACTTCTCTCACCTGCCTAAATGTGTACTTACCATCTAGGTGCTCAGAACCACCTTTTTCCTCAATCAAGTGACAAGCTGTAATTTGAGTTAAGTGCAAAAATATATTCCTATGGGCATTTCTGATTTAAATGATTTGTATATGTTTCAACTAATGCTATAAATTGTCCATTTTTTAATAACTGAGACCTGAGTTTTAGCATGGAATCCATGACACCTTAGCTTCATAAATGCTGCACTGTCGATGTAGAACTCTGTCTAGATGTTGAATTTCAAAGTAACTATTTTAAATTACCTTCAAACAGAATTTTAAGTGTTTTACTACTTTGGCCTTCAAGGAGGAGAATATGATTAAAGACCTGAAAATATGATTTAGAACTATTGTACAACTGTACAATGTTGAAATTATCTGTATATTTTAGCAGAAGGCGGTCTTCTCATTCTAGGAATTTTAATAGGTTTTTTTTTGCATATTTCTAGAATACCATTATTACACCAACATAGTAGATGTCCTTTTAACAGATGGCAAAGTCCATTATTCTTAACCTCTTAAAATTAAGTTTTGGACTCCATAGATTCCAGTCAAACAACTGCATTGATTTGGGAGCTAACTATTATAAATTCAGGATTATTGGTGGTAATTTTACTGTAGTAAGCCTTCCTCTTCAAAAAAGTGTGCAATATCAGGATTAAATATTTACACAGTGGTCTCTCCTTCAGAGCTGTTTGTGAAAGTTGTAGTTCTTTCAGAGACAGGCAAAAATGCATTTTTTTATCCAAATAGAACTGTTGCATTTTATATTCAGTTCAGCTGTTGCAGTAAACGGAGCAATTTTTCATTTGTGATTTTATCGAATACTGAAACCAGCAATCATTCAAGTACTTCTTTTACCTATCCACTTATACCCTTAAACAAAGGGCCACATTCCAAAAATGTTGCAGTCAGTGCAAGTCTGCCTTGACTCTGAAAGACTTGCTCCCAGTGTAAGTGACTTACTTTGGTGTAAGGCCTATCTATAAGCAGGCTTGTACAGAGGCCAGATTCCAAAACACCTTCTCTCAGTGTAGGCGATAACTTACAGTGAAAACAAATCTTTTGGAATCAGGTCCATTGATTAAGCTTATTGTTATAAATAGAAATGATTTTTAAAATATTCCCAGAATAAGTCTACAAACACTTGGCATCCAAAACACTAACCTTAATCTGAAGTTATGGGTATTATCTATGATAAAACTTTCGGAGATATGACATGTGTGGATATTCCAAGAAGGAAATGGATGAAATCTAGGAATAACTTCTGACTTGAACAGCCTGAATTCAGAAGCTTCCAAACCAAAGGTTTTAGCCTTCCTGAAAGAAGGAAACTCCACATTAGTCAAACAGCACGGGCTCATCTTAATCCCCAAAGACAAATGGAATGTGATACTTTAAATAAGTCACTGGAAAAAAAGTTGCACTGCTTATGAATGAGCTTTTTAATATAACAACATACTGATTTTTTCAAACATAAAGTTAGTGAACACACACTGTGTTTGCTTTGGGCAGTATAAATTACTTTCTGATATTTGTAAATTATAGCTAACCAACTTATACTAAACATATACACATTCCCACACATGACTGTCACATTTGGGCTTGTTGTAATTGTGTTAGGGTTGGATATGATATCAGTCCCATGGTTTGGTACAGGAAATTATGATTTGCACAATGCATTCCCTGCAGCTGCACAAACAATCATGAAAGGAAATGTGCTGTCAAAGTAATATTAAAAATAAACCTTCTGTGCAGTGTTAATATGATAAACACTGCAACTTAAGGATCTTTACTGGGAGCACTGGGGACACATTAAAATAAGCTTAGATTATATGTTATGTATTATTCACTGACAATAATACATTTATGGAATCAAGACCTGCAGTGTCCATCAGTACCAGTAGCTGATGGCCAGTAAAACTGCATATTTACCTCCACAACAACAAGTTAGGATAACTGACTATGATACCAGTGAATGTGATGCGAAGTATTCCTAAAGTGACATATATTCCAACAGGAGGAGGTTACACTGAAACCATTTATACTACCTTTGTCTGTTACCTATATTGAAACTAATGTTTGTCATGACCACTTAAGTAACAAAGTAAAATAATTAAATCAAACATGATATGCTTGTACAGAAATTGTGCTCGCTCAAAGGCTGCTGATCTTAAATAAAGCAAACATGCTCTGTAAGGGCACCAATTTTATTTGAAAAAGGGAGAATAGTTTGCTTTTTCATAAAGGTGAGATAAAAAAAATCTCATGGGACTGTTTAAATCAGGGTGATGATACGGTTTGGCATCTTAGCAACCATTGCATATAAATAAAACATAACCTGATAACAGACTGCCATCTCACAGTATGATGTTCTCCTTAGAGTGTTAGGAACACAATAAAATATGGACATATATCACCCCAAAATGTTCTGTCAAATTTTACAAAGCATTGTTAACTGCTTCGTTAGCTTGCCCATGAGATAACCTCCTTTTAGCAATAGTAAATGTATTGTAGTTGGACCTCACAGATGGATGTATAACTGCCCATGGGTACAGGATTGTAGCATCATATCTTGTGGTAGAAATTTCTTTCATGTAGTTGTCCCTATGTTGTACAGAATAAAGGCGCACAGTAGAAATTCTTACATGACAAGCAGCCCATGCATCAGCAGGTTCACATAAACTTTCATTTCCAAGTTTTGCAAGCTTTTAAAAGTTATAATTACAAACCTTTGTTCATATGGAGTAAACAAAGCCAAATAATAGACACCATCCATGTTAAATACAGTGGTTCCATAACATAGTTATTGCATGTTTCTCATATAATTGGCACTTTGTTTTACACTGAGGTACTCACGTTTCTCTGTACAATATTGTAATTCCATTTGACACCTACGCCACTAGAATAAGGTCACTGCCTTTCTTCCATGTAATGTTATCTTTTTCTTATTTTTGAAATATATGATTGTGGGGTTACAGCAGTGTTGGACACGCATAATATATAACATTTGATTCAGATATTTTGAAAATAAAATTGTCTCACATGTGAATATTGCATGTTTATCAGTACATAAACAGTCAAAGCAGATTACATATAATAGGTGGGAAGTTTCAATGACTTCTGTGTAGCTTGTATGAAGCCTTTGCATATTGTTTTGCAGAACTGGGAAATTCCAGCTGAAGTGAATATTAATTTGTTGCGATTCTACTTCATGTGTAAATTGTAAAAAATTCCATATATATAAACAACTGCTGAAAGCTATCTAATAAGAAGGTATGTGTGTCTTGACAGTGTGTTTGCAATGTTTCTGTGTTAAAAGTGCTCACATACTCTGCATTCTAGTGACTAAAATAAAAAATATGATATAGGGATTATTTCCATCATTTAGATTTGATAGAATATTAGTTTTTGAATACATTAGCCTGTTCTGATGTCTGGGAATAAAAATAATATGCAGTAATGCTAAAGGGTTGTACAGTGGTGTAGTGGTTAGCATTGTCAGCTCACAGCAAGAGGTTCTCTGGTTCGATTCTTGGATGGGGTGCCTTCTGTGTGAAGTCTGCATGTTGTCTGTGTATTTTCTCTGGGTGCCCTAGCTTCCTACCACATTCTAAAGCCATGCAGTAGGTAGAAGAACACTAAACTGGCAGTGTGTGTGTAAATGTATGTAGTGCACTCTCTGAGGAAGGTTGGGCCTTGGACTAGTGATCTGAGCCTGTAAAACCTGTAACTGCTACAGAAATAATGAACACTGAAAGGTGCTTGTTGCCTGATGTGCCACAGAGTGTGTGAACAGGAACGAGAGAGTAATGCTAAAACATAGGTTTGTAGGAAGATTGGCATCTGTGTTTTAAAGTGAAAGCTTAAGTTGCACTGATAGCATCTATTCAAATAAAGCCTTGAAAGCAGCCAAAGAAAATAAATCTATACTTTGTGTGTACTGCAGGAAAAAGAGTGAAATCATACAACTTTTCATGACATACAGCCTGCTTAACATAGCTGTAAGATTACACTCTCATCAAACCCTTTGATATCCTATGGGAAGTCATGCTATGATGGAAACATCAGACTAAATAATCTGTTCAATAAATTGGTAAGGGGCCTTCTGAACAGAAGTGCTGGGAGAACAAGATATGGAGACTGGTATTTTCAAACAAACAAGTCATTTTCCATCTGCCATTTGAGTTTGTTCTTACTATAAAATATCCTAGCAATTTAAAATTCTTGCAAATAATTCAAGGAGAAGAATTTTGTTTTACTTGTATTTATATCATCTTGTTAGTAAGATACTTATCATATACCAAGGATGGCTGAACATCACTAAATACATAAAAAAAATCAAACCACATGACTGCAACATGGAAATGCAGCAATTTGTTGATGTAAAGGTTTTCAAAGCATCTCTTGCAAAATGGGTTACATGAAAATGGACTTTTCAAAAATCATTTTTGTGGTCAACCTACATGTATACGTGTGTGTTTACATACATGTATATATATGTACACCAGTGTGTGTCTTGTGTGTGTGTGTGTGTGTGTGTGTGTGTGTGTGTGTGTGTGATGTTTGATTTTACTTGCCTTTTATCTCTTCTTCTTAATAAGAAACAAGTTATATTCCAGTAGTATCACTTTTGTATGCATACTCATGCTACAGTATACTAAAAGGGGATACAAGAGTCTTTTGAGACAAAATGTTTACATTATGTGAGGAACATGAAAAGTGACATGGATTAAAAAGGCCTATAAACCACTTAAACAATGGGATGTAGACTGTGCCAGATACTAACATTAATGTAAATTGCTTACAAATCTGTAAGAAGATGTACAGTTGTATGATGGATGATACAATTAGAAACAGGAGGTAGGTGTTACTTGTGTACACGTTATACGTTTCATTTTAGAAAAAAACATAGAAAGAAATGTAAATGGCTTTGGGGAGGAAGAGATTTTGGCCATTTGATGTAAAGAATTTTTATGTGTAGCAGTATTTCTAAAACCAAATGTTAAACACCAATAGGAGAGATTAGCGTTGTATTAAGGGCATTGTGTCTAGATTTGGAATTTTTAGCAACACTTATCAGGATATGCATACTTAATACACAAATAAATAAAAAATTAAAACATCCAGTTAAGGCAAGGAATTTCTGCAACAGTTGGTCAATATAATAAAACAAAATAAAAAAATGTACATGTGGGAGATAAATAATGCTGTGGGTATAGATTGTGTATACTATACTTTTTATAAGCTTCTAGAGGAATGTCAAACATTAGTTTTCATAGGTTTTGAATCAATTTTCATACATCTGATTTGTAAATTCTTAAAAAAATCTAAATCTTTACAATTTTTATGTTTCTTACTTACAAATCTTTTAAAAATCTATCACTGGTTCAATAGATAGCACACTGATATTTGGTGCAGACGTCTGTAGGTTCTAGTTCCACAGATGGAAGGCCTAATGAACCTACTCTCCTTATGTGTCATCAAGAGAAAGTTGGATTGGCTCTAATATCCTAGTTGAATTTCCTTCTTGTTACAACTAATTATTTCCCCTGTATTAGTTTTTATTGAGTTCTACGCACTGTGCTACTGCTGGTAGTATACGACAGTTGTTTGCTATTTTGGAGATTTTCATATTTTCTGAATGTTCTATGACTGTAGTGTTAGTATATATAAAAAATGCGTGGCTCATATAGTGACATTCTGAGCCAAGGGATACAAATAACAGCAGATTCACAAAGAATACCCAGCTCAGGAAAGCAAGCAGGGAAACACTTTATTATGTGTGCTTACATTCAAAAACATGGTGCTGGTGCTTTCCTGGTTGAAAGGAGAAGCAACTGTTGTCAGGGGAAGCCAGGCATGCAACTGCCCAGAAACTTCAGTGTTGGTCCAGTGGCAGTGACAATTGCACTGAATGCATATAGGAGGTTACTAGGCTAACAGCCCTAGAGCCCTTACAAGTTTAGCCATATTTATTCTGAGTTGCCCCAATTGTTGGTGTTTGAAATGGTCTCCAAAAAGTGAACTAACTGAACACACACACCGGTTAACTGCAGTGAGATTTGAACCCCTACCTAGCTATCCACAGAACACAGTAATTCATTCAAGCACCACAGCAGAAGTACTGGGTTCAATCCTCAGATAAGAGTTGGTGTTTATTTTTCCTGTTCAGGTCTTTATTAACAAGAAAATGTAATACAAATATTACAATGATACAGTATAACAAGCTTCTATGTCCACAGCGCTTCATTAAGTTAAAAAGACAGTCTACTATAATAGCAAGTAGAAAGTGACATGCCACATTAAAGCAACAAACTTAAACCAGTTATTTCTTTCCTAAAAAGTAGCAATCTGTCTATAACAACAATGGCAGCAGTAGTTTTATTACATTTTTTTATTTTTTATGCCAATACCTATCTCTCACAATGCTGACATCCATTATCATAGCTCTTAACTTTCTGTTACAAAATGTGGAAAATTACCTTTCGTAACATGGAAAATATAGGCACAATTTGGAACAGTTGCTTACAGGGATCTCACAGCATGGTTTAATAATTGTTTTTGTTTTTGTTATATTTACAAAATGTTTTTTTAAATGCGTTGATATGATTTAATATTATTTGCCATGGATATTTATTAACAAAACCTCAGCAGTGAATGTGTGACTGTCCCTTTCAATCTGTAATAGCATAGAACATGAGCTTTGTAAGAGTCAAAATGTGGATAATTCCTTATAATGAGGTACTATTGAAAGTTATTTCCAAAGTTCTTCTATGAGTCCATTCACTTCCTTCCCTGCAGAGTATAGCAATAGTCTGCTGTAAGTTCTATAACAGGCCCTTGATTTTCCAAGGAACGCACAGGTTGACTGTCCTCCCATGTGAAGTCACTGCTCCTACATGCTGGGTAGGCATTGCAAGACAGGCATAATATGTGAGTGGCATAGGGAAGTGAAATTTAGGTAAGTAAGAGGTGAAAATTCCTAACCCAGGTGCGGTCTGCATATGTGTCATGCATATCAATGCATTAAATTACAACCCCCCCATTCAAGCTCCCTCAGTCACTCACTGAATGGTAGACTGCCTTGTAACTAGGAAATGCTCCCTAGTCTCCATTTATGTTAAGTTTATCAAGCCTGAAGAAAAGACCTACTATAGAGTGATTCTGATTTTCAAAGGTAGCCATTTGGCTTTGTCAAGGACAAAGAAATGGTGTTCTCTTTTGGGGGCCAGAGTGAAAAATCTACAGATGTTATTGCAGATGGTTTGCAGAGCTTTAACATTTTTTTGTAGGGCAGTGGCCACAAATAGTGAGACTATATTCCAGTAGGGGAGAGAAGGACATCTTTGTCAATGGCGGATCTTTCTTCTGAGGAAAGGAAATGAGATATTTTATTTGTCCAGAAGAGCAGAGTGTGTAGTTTAGTCTTAGTGTTTTTGTATATGATGTTTTTGTAGGTTGAAGTTATGGCCTAGCCAGGCAACCGAGGCGTTTATAATGCTGAACTGCTTCTGCTGCTTCCTGATTGTAGGTAAAGGTCTAGTTGCTGGGTAACTTGGACAACTTTTGTGGGGTTTTAAAGAACATATCTTTGGTTTTCTTTGTATTTAGAATTATTTTATGGACATTTATTGAATTATATAGTTTTTGTAGGTCTGTTTCCAGTTGATTTTTGATTATCGAGTGAGTGGAGTTGGTAATGTATATATCCACATCATCTCTTGCAGTAAGGCTGGCATATGTGGAAGGAATGTGGGACATTTTTAAATTGTTAAATTTAAACAGTTATCAGTGTACAATGTGCAGGCTAAAATGCCAAAATAACACAAGCATACACATGCTCTGGGGAACAGTTAGGAATATCCCAGCAGTACAGGACAGGTTTGAAAATAAGCTTGTATCCTGAATGTCAGTAGTTCAACAAACCTAGTGAAACTATCAGGATTTCTTTGGTAGGAGTTGCATCTGTGGCTGTTTGAATAGGTCAACAAAAATGGCTGCTGGCAGGTTGACTAATGCAAAACATAACTATCTGTACTCATGTCATCTACAAGGGCAGTGATTATTTCTCTATATACAGTTACTGTTTTATCAGGCCAGGGTGCACTTATGTGCATTTCACCTACATATGCTTTAAGCAGGGTGACTGTATCATCTAAAATATTGGGGAGTGGGGTACTTTTCCTCATGTGATCTTACTGTTTCAGCTGGCAGGGTGCATGAATGTGCAGTTAACCTAGCTGTGCTTTAAGTCTGGCGACTGTGTCCCCCACAATATTGGGAGTCCTTTTCTGTGTATGAACTTACTGTTTCATCAGTCAGGGTTGTGCAGTTCAGCTAGATGTGCTTTAAGCAGGGTGACTACATCCTCTGCAGTGTTGATGGAGTGGTTTACCCTGCATACACTTGTTGTCTAAGAAGGCAGAGTGGTATGGAGGTACAGAAGGGGTACTGTGTCTAAGTTTCTGAGATGTGTGATAAGGAGGCGATCACGTAGATATTTTATTAATTTGACTAGGCCTCAAAGTCTCTTTCTTGCTGTCTCTGCTCTGGATTTATTGGAGAACTTTTCAGTTCAGTGATGTTTTATTGTATTTCATGTGTTACTGCCAGAACTGCAATGAGGCTAATGAGTCCTGCCTATCTTATATAACTAACAGTGAATGGTGCTTTAACCTGTAAAACATAAGAATCCCTAGATAATGAAGATGCCCCCTTAGAAGTATATGGTATTCTAGATCTAGTATTGCGCAGCTCGGCATTGAAGGATATGCTTTCACAGCCAGTTTTAGTGGCAATGCATTTCATGTATTTCATAATATCTTCAATAGAATTAGAGAAAATGAATGTGGTGCAAATTACAACACAAAAGATGTAGAGAAAGTAACTTGCTGTGGTTGGACGAACCACTTGGTATTAACAATGACACGCTTACATTTCTGCACTCTTTAGAATACGGATGTAACTGCTGTGATGTAGGTGACCTACTGTAAAATTTGAGTTAATACTAGAAAAAAAACACTGCCTGGGTGACTGTACACACAAGGCCACATACCATAGTGTGCACATATTCAAAACCAGAGCCACATACCACAATGCAAATTACATGCTATAAAACCAATAGATAAGAATACATTTGTAATTTATAAATATATTAAATGACTCTGTAATATGTGCAACTTACCCACTTTTTGTGGTGATAATGCTGACAACGAAAGAGCAAATCCCACAATGAAGCACATCATCTTGTTGCCTTATGTAAGCAAAGACCTGTCAGACATGATTTAGTGGTGCTGTAATAGCATATGTGTAAAGATATAACATTTGGGTAACATATTTCAGGGAAGTTGTTGTGCCTATTTGTTATGAAAGAATGATTGTCTAAAACAGCAAGCCAGTTCCTTTAATATCTGTTTCCCTGTATATAAGCTGCAGTGAGAGCACTTATTTTGTATTTATTTAACCATAATACACACACTGGCAATGCCTTTCTATAGTTACATCTGCTCTGTAATAATTCTAACAGCAAATATCAATTGAAAATGGAGTGTTTTTGGCAATATGTAAGTTTAAGTAATATAAATATGCTTTAAATTTGCATAGTCTTAACTCAGAGATAATCAAACACATAAGGAATGGTGAGGCAATATTATTCTTTTCAAATGCCAAACTGGGAGGGCATTGCTGATTTGAATGATTTGTTTTGGTTGTTGCCTTTATAAACATGTTCTAAAGAATTGAAAAGAATGTTTAATGTCTAATCTTCAACTTTTTGTCCCCAGTGGATGTGAGAGTATGGCATCATGTACTTATATACCACATTGGCACAGGGCAAGATTAATAAAAAGTTATAAGCAGTTCAAATCCACCCAAAGATTATGACCCACCTCAGACTGACTCATCTGCTGGGTAAGATTGCAATAGCCATTTGGGGATGAACAGATAGGTGAGAGGGGAGACTAAGACATCTGGTGATCAGGGTATGGAGGACTGACAAAAGACTGTAAGAATATCTGGTGAGATGTGTAATACTGTATTGATTGTGGACAACATATCTTAACATTTTGTTCTTAAAAAATGTCTCTGCACACTTCAGGCTAATGTTTTAATTTATTAGTTAACATTACCGCAGTTGTACAAAAAAGCAGGATATGACATCAAGCTTATAGTTCACAGCAGGAAATCATGGTTTGCACAATATAGTGCCCACAGTGTCTTGACATAAATAGTCTTAACCAGAAATAGGTGTTGTTAATTAAACTGATGAAAAAGAGAAATCTGCATGAACTCAGCATTACTATAGAACGTATTGCAGTGCAGGAATTTTTACTTAAGGTGCTGGGCAGTATGTGTTAGTGTATTTTTGTTCATTTATTTATTTAATTTCCCTCTGATTACATAATTAGTTCCTCTGGACAGAGCACATTTACAAAGAACATCCACGAGCAGTCCCACATAGGAAGTGTTGCTTCATATAAGATACAGACATGTTAATTCTGAAGACATTTAAAATAAGATTACTAATTGCTAAATGCTAACATGTTTAAATAGATTGCTTTTTTCTTCTATAGTTTGGACAACTAGGAACAGTGTGAAGTATATGCATTATGCTCCTGAATCCTATTACTTGATTGTATACTGTCAAAAAGAGCTGTCTCTCATTTGCAAGTATCTGCTTTTGGATTAGTTAAATTTTAGAACTATTTGTTATGTACTTTATTTAAACGAGTTGAAAGGTAATAAAGTGTAGTGGGGTTACTGGTACATTAGTGGGTCTAGGACTATTCACTGAAAGCACATTTCACTGAAAGTCAAATGACTATGCACAAATCACTGAAAGCACAATTCACTGAAAACACAGTTCACTGAAACACATTTCACTGAAAGGTATATATGGCCTTTTCCTCACTGTAGTGCAACCTTGGAGTTAGACTATATAGTAAGGGGGGTGTGGGGGGCATAGCCTCCAACATAGTTTGGATAGATATTAAGTTTAGAAAAGAGTAATTTATTGAAATTACAAGTATCCATGTGTGTATAGTTCAAAATATTTAAAATAGGTGGAGGGCTACGCCCCCTTCACCGCCCAATGTGGAGAGCAGTGTCCCCCACACCCGCCCTTACTATAGATTCTAACTCCAGGGTCACACTACAGTGGGAAAAAGGCCATATATAACTTTCAGTGAAATGTGTTTCAGTGAATTGTGTTTTCAATGAATTGAGCTTTCAGTGAATTGTGCACAGTCAAATGTGTTTCAGTGAAATGTGTTTTCAGTGAATAATCCTAGACCCACATTAGTAACATGGTGTGGTACACAGAGAGGATGAAAAAAGAAACAATATTGTTGTCTAGAGAGATAAAATATACTATAGTACATTTATTTTATTTTCTGTGGCAACAGATGACTGTTCTCAGCTTTTACTTACTTATTACATTTTATTACCGGGAAAGTCTAACTCGGCAATAGAAATCCCTCCCCACTGGAAGCCCGAGGAGAAATGCTCCAGCTGACATAAAATAGCAGAAATATATAGATATAAACTACACACAATGAGTACAATATTATCACCATTTATATACAATGTACAGGGTTGTATTCACTTTGCAATGCACAGTGTATAGAGTTTTATTCTCATTGCATTATACCATTAACAGTGATGGCTATCTGCATGCAGACTTCATTTTTAGAGTCACAAAAGAAGTAAAATATAATCAACATTTACATACAAAATAAAATGTGTAAATGCAGTATACAGAGTTACATTTACATTAAATTATCCAGTTAACAATGATGGATAGCTCTGGACTGATTTCACCTTTAGATCTACAAACTCAGGTGTGTGAAGAAATATTCTGTAATGATATAGAAATACATGCTGATAATTTTAATAATCATTTGTGTCAGCAAGAATTAGTTTACAATTGTTTTGGTTTCACCTTAACAGAGGGAAAAAGTAGGCAGCAGATTTTAGTCCATAGAAAAAAAATAGGAAGAAGTAGTGGAGAGATTGCCTGTAGTAAAGAATTGTAAGGTGGGGTTTAACCTGAGGAGGTGCAGCGGCCTGGCCAGGAGTCTGTTAGATGTTTTATGAGTTGTGGTTTAAAGGATTGTAAATTGCTGATTTGTCTGAGAGGGAGGGGGATGGAGTTCCACATTTTGGAGCTGCAGATAGAGTAAAGGGAGTCTCCTGATGACTTGTCTGATTTCATTACTAGTAGTTGGTGTTTGTGGAGTGCAAAATTCTATTAATGGAGTAGTAAGTGGTAATGCCATGTAGAGATGGACAATTTCTTTGGCTTGTTCATGATATTGTGCGTAGTCACCAGCTTTGAGTCTATTATGTAGTTCTGTTCAGTTTAACTATTTCAGGTCAGGAAATGACGACTCCTATGATCTAAATTAGCTGCAAATCACAGAACTTTATTATGCATTGTTCTAGCTGACCTTTCTGTGAAAACTGTAGGTTTGTAACAATGGGAGCAACCTGATGGAAGGAATGATGAGAGAAGGTGGATTAAGGCAAATATGCTTTCTGGGATTAACAGTTAGATATGGCTCGACAGTATAGAAAGATTAGTTTTTGCTGTTTTGTTTTTGACTGCTTGTTTTATATGAAGGTTGAGTTTCATGTTTTACATGACAATAAACGTCAATAAATAAATGGCAATTTTTCATCTATGATTGCGCCTAGAAGTTGTATGCATGCTAAAAGTTCATTTTATTTGTATGATTTGATGAGGTTGTTTTGAAAAGTGCTTTTTGTGCATGTAATTGCTTTAGAGTAAAGAAAATATTTTAACTTTTTAGAGTTTAGAAGTAATTGAGAATCTGTTAGCCATGTTTCCATGAAGGTAAAGGAAGCTTGGGTTATTCCTTGTAATTTTGGACAGAACAGATCAAGGTGGAATCCTCTACATACTGGATTATAACAATGTGCTTACTTGCTGTGTGTAGGTCGTTAATAAATATATTAAAGGTAGAAGGCAAAGGCTGGACACTACAGAAATACTAATACATACAGGGAGGAAGGATTAGAATTCATTTTGTTATTTAACTGCCTAGCATCTAGTGGATAGGTAACTTTGAAACCAGGTGAGTGATGAGGTTGTTTTGAAAAGTGCTTTTTGTGCATGTAATTGCTTTAGAGTAAAGAAAATTATTTTACCTTTTTAGAGTTTAGAAGTAATTGAGAATCTGTTAGCCATGTTCCCATAAAGGTAAAGGAAGCTTGGGTTATTCCTTGTAATTTTGGACAGAACAGATTAAGGTGGAATCCTCTACATACTGGATTATAACAATGTGCTTACTTGCTGTGTGTAGGTCATTAATAAATATATTAAAGGTAGAAGGCAAAGGCTGGACACTACAGAAATACTAATACATACAGGGAAGAAGGATTAGAATTCATTTTGTTATTTAACTGCCTAGCATCTAGTGGATAGGTAACTTTGAAACCAGGTGAGTGATGAGCTAAAAAGTGCTAAGGTAGGCATTTTGTGTAAGAATTTTCAGTGAAATACAGGTCTAGGAAGAGTGCAGGTGACAGACTACTGCATTTCTTTGAAGGTTTACAGTGTGTGTAAAACTGCGAAGGGCAGTAGTTGTCTTTTGATGTAGATAATAGCTTTGTTGACATTGTGATAGGAGATTATTTTCAGGGACACAATGGAGTAGCCAGGACTGGATACATTTCTCAAGGATTTTGGAATGAAGGGCTAGAATAGTTATTGGTCTATAGTCTGAGATGTCTGTGAAAGTGGTCCTTTATGTAGAGGTAGGATGTATATTTTATTTATAATGCAGGGACATATCATTCAGTGAGGGATACATTTATTAAGATGGAAATTAGATATGATAGGGCATCAGCTGCATTTCTAACATACAAAGCTGGCATTTTGCCTGGGGATAGAGTAGTTTGTTTTAGCTTAAGAAAATGTCTCTTAGTATAGTATATAGGCACAGATTTATAGGTCAGTTTGATATTTTTGTTGTCTGTTTGTGGAGTATTGGGTTGGGAGCTGCGGATATTTGGTTGCTTAGCCATGCTACTGTTGGTTTGAAGTGAGTGTTGAATTGATTTGCTATGCAATCTAATTGGGCATCTATGGATGCAGCAGGTTGTTGGTATATCCAGGTTTTAGTAGTTATTTATGGATGACCAGAAGGTTTTAGGACTGTTTTGATTTGATTTTTGAGAGATTTGCATAGTAAGCTTTTGACGTGTTTTAATCTTGAGTTTTACTTTATTTCTGAGCTGCCTATAGTGTTGCAGGATAGCCTAGGCTTTATCTTGTTAACTATTTTTACAGGCCTTGTTTCTTTGGTTCATGAGTTGTTTTGTTATTTTGGTCAGACAAGGTGCTAGATTGGTTTTGGACTCTTTTGGTTATGAGAGGAGCAAGTTCATTTAGAAGAGCTAAAAATATTCTGCTGAATTCAGATAGAGTTTTGTCTAGATTGGTGTTTTAAAGAGGTTCCAGTACTGTTTGCATAAGTTATAGTTTCTTATAGTGAATGTAGGGAGGTGGTCACTAAGTGAACCTGATAAGGTGCCTGAGGAAATTATATTATTGGGAGAGGTGGTAAGTAACAGATTCAGTAAGAAATTGCCAAGTGCTAGTTTTGTTACAGCAAGTAAGTTTAGAGATGAGTTGTATGAGACCATATAAGTTTATAGTGTTTGTGTGTGGGGTCAGAGTTTAAAGTAAGCCAGTTGATATTACTGTTAAATTATCTGTAATTGTTAAGTTTAATGGAGGAGATCAGATATTCTGCCTTGTTGATCTGAGGGGGTTAAGTAAGGAATGTCCGATTGGTAGATTATTTTTAACAGTATTGGTACACCACCTACATTTTTTGTTTTCCTGTCTGATCTGAAGATGTTGCACCCCGGGGTGTGAATTCCTCATCTTTTATGTCTTGTTTTAGCCATTCCTCAGTTACAAGTACTATATCTAGGGAATGGTAGATTAACAAGTCATGGAATTCTGGAATTTTACTACATATACTTCTGATGTATATGTTAAGGATCTGAAGTCCTGTAGGCTTTGAGGACTGCGATGTGATGGAAGAGGTGAAAGGTTTGGGGGGATGAGGTAGTTCTCAGGAAGGTTTATTGGACCTAGGTTGAGGTGGATGTCCTCACTTAATTTTTAAGTTTTTATTCTGTGATGAAAGTGAAAGAAACATGTATATTTGGATTTGTACCCTGATCCTTGTTTATGGTTGGTGGGGCTTAGCCATTGGTGTTGGTGAAAAAGGTGGGTCTAATAAGAGTTGTTATATAAGTTGGTTCATGAGGGCACACTGCTTATGGTTGTGTTTAGGATGTGAATGTGCAAGGTCATGGCTGTGAATGTGGAAGGGGTGTTCATAGGATGTAGTATATGTCAGTAGTGCAAGAGATAAGACAGTAAGTGCATTATTATATTGTAATGGTAAGTGGTGAGAGACAGAGAAGGGTAATGTAGACTGAAATGGTTAATCAAAAAAAACAGAGTAGAATGAAAGACTGCAGGAATGGTGGGTGGTGGCATTGATAAGTGTAAGAGATGCTAGAAATAGGATATAGCAGGCCTACGGAGAGATAGAAATGGAAAAGATGTAGAGTGGAGAATAGCTTGAGAAAATAATTCAGTTGAAGGAGGAAAGGGGGGGGGGGTTGGTGATGGATAGAGGAAAACTGGTTGATGCGAGATACCTCTCGGCTGTCCAGTTTTTACATAATGTCCATATTTTTGCCTCATGTCTTGGTCTGATCCTTATAAAATTTGGAATTTTCTGGACTTTTGTGGAAAATCAATGAGGATTACATTCGCTAGATAATGACAGGCATTTGAGTTTCAGAGTTTATATCCATCAGAAATTGCGTAGTAACACAAGACCTTTTATTCTAGCAACTTTCCAAATTTATAAGAGCAGTATTTAAAATATGTCCATATTTATGGGGCTTTGTCCCCCCATTATTTTTGGCTTTGCCCAGATTTTTTTATTCTAAGTAATTGAGAGCTATGTTAGTCAGTTTGCGAGAAAATGGAAAGGGTGGAGAGAGAAGAGTTTAATGGAAGAAGCAGTCAGTGAGTTTGAGAGAAGGGAAATGACACAGAGACAGAAACATAGATATATGAGGAAACTGAAAAAGAAAAGAGGCTGTATATATATATATATATATAGAGAGAGAGAGAGAGAGAGAGAGTTGAGTGTGTGAGAGGGGAGAGAGAGAGAAAGACAGAGTTTGGTGGGAGAAGTCAGTTGATTGGATGAAAAGGAAGTGAGGTCATGAGGAGTAAGTAGCTGAGGTAGCTGGGTTATGTTATGGGTTTTTGTGAGGACTACTATATGGCTGTATTAGTACTGGACAGGAAGAAGGAGGAACTTGAGGTTCATAAGTTTAGAAAAAATGGTGACGATAATTGTCAAAATTATATTTTAAAATAACATACTGTTGTCTGTGCTCACTGTCTGGCATGCCTGTTAGGGGTTATGACGTAAGAGATTGCAGACATTGGCTTTTGGATAGCATGAAATTTTGGAAAACCTCTCAGGTTAAAGGATGATCCCAGGATCACCTACACCACTGATTTATACCTCCATCTAGTACAGCTCTTTTGAGAGAGTACTTTTAACTCAAAGTGGGTGTGGCTTGAGCCTTTAAAAAAAATGAAGTTATCACCTTACAACTCAAACATATATTCATATCTCTGGAACCATAAGTGTTACTAGAAAACTGTAAATGGCAAACTAGTCAGGATAAATTAATCTTTATATTGGTGGCATTCATTCAGTTTGATGCTTTAAAATAAAGGCAGTGAATATTAATTTTGCAATGTTGTATAAACAGCTTATGATATCTCAGTAAGTATTAAAGCAAGGCATATACTGCCAGCTGGACTTCTTTCATTCATCTGTGACCTTTTATATGAGGCTAAGCATTTCTGTTGTGTTACTTGAATGCTGAGATATTTAGAGAAATATGACAATTATTACAATGTAAATAAACAGTATACAAATAATATTCACTATCTCTTTAGTTGTATTAGACAGAGGTCAAATATTAATACAATTGTGTTTGCCATCATGTACGCTTTAAGATGAAATTTCCTGATACATTGTATGTAGCATGTCATGGAATTATTAATGCAAATATGAACAAGCAATATTTGATGCCTAGAGGTGTCAGTAGTAGTTAACTGCAGAAATGCGTGGAAGCACACTTGGGTGTTATGAGTTAAATGAGTCTTTTACTTTATATATTACATATTCAGATGGAATGATTTGTATTTGTACTGCTGAGGCTATAACTGCAATGAGGTATCTATGATCTGGCTGAATATGTCGCTGACCTCACTTCTGATTCCCAGTCAAATGCCATTATGTACACTAGTTTCCAGGACATTGTCATTTACGTGATGAATAAAACACACTGCCTTGATAGACTTTCAAATTATCTGGACTTGCTTACATCTTGCTGTTAAGGAGAAGACCACAATGTCTTATGATGGTGCTGATGTGTTTTGGTTAAGGAGGGAAAATGAGCATGGTTCTATATTAAGACAAACTGAAATATAAATGTATTGATAATGCCTGTCAAAACATAGGTGGAGATGGTCTGGCCTCCTGTCCAGCATCTCAGAAATAAAATACATCCATATCGTCCAAAATCTGGGACAGACTTGGAAACAGACTTCCATTCATAAAGCTTGTGGCCCAGTAAGACATTTAAAAAAGCAATCAAAACAAAATATACTATAAAAGGGTATTCTTTCTCTCAGTGGACTGGCATTTGATGCTAACTACCTAGCTGTAATTAAGTATTTATTGTGATTTCGCTAAAAACACAGATGAATAGCAGTCTGTGCAGAATAAACATCACCACTGAATTATGGATATGAACCTAGAAAGACCACAATTATTTAATGCAGTAGTCCCCTCTGCAGAAATTCTGAAAAAAAAAAACCTGAGAGCTTAAATTTTATATGGGTTATGAGTCATCCAGTTTATGTAAATTATAGCTGCAATGTTTTTCCTATTGGTAAAAGTTGTAATTACAAACCTTCGCTTCTGGTTAGGTAAATGAGCATAACTGGAGATGCCAACAACCTAAAGTACAGTTGCCCAATTAACGTAGTTACTGTATGTATCCGTGATAAGTGCTAGTTTCTTCTAAACTGTAGTACTCATATTTCTCTGTGGAACTGTGTAATTCAAAAAAGCGGCTAGACTTGAATAATTCTAAGACTGACACAGTGAGGTCATTGCTCTTAGTTCATGAAATACCAGTTGTTTCATATTTGTGTAGTCTATCATTATGTAGTTGCAGCAGTGAGAGACACTGAACAACAAAACCAGTGTTTCAGGGCTTTTGGAAACCAAGAGCATTGTGATGCATATAGTATTACATGGCTAGTGACAACTTTCTAGTGTATACCTCTTAGCATGGTACACATGCTGTACATTTACTTACAGAGGGGGAGTGCCACAATAAAAGGCAGTGCAGTTATTATAATTTACAAACTTAATAGGTTCATAGGTTTATAGGTTCATAGAAGGTTGCTAGGCTAGTGGCCTAGCCATGTCAATTCAAAGTATCCCTATTTGTTCTTTGTGGGTAGTTCACAGAACAATTTTCTGAACAGAGAGGGACTGTGATCAAGACCAGCTACCCCCTGTCCATGAAGGACATGGGTGGTACCCCAGGGGTGAATTTGCGGTCTCCCATCCAATTATCTAGGTTGCATTTGAATAGGGTCAGTGAGGAGCTCTGTTTTACATGACTAGGAAGTCTATTCCAGACATACCTCTCAACCTGTTACAGAAAGAAATCTGGACAAAGACACAAATAATGGGAAGGGCAAACACCCAAAAATTGGGACACTTTTTAAATATTTCTCTTACAAACTTAAGCATTCAATAGAGTAACAGCTTTTGCATTAGAATGACTTTTCTAAAGGATATGAAATCTGAAACTCAAATGTCTGCCATTATTTTCTGACTTCAGTCCTCTGTGATTTGCCAGTGATTTGCCAGAAAAAACACAATTTTATGAAAAACAGACCAAATATATGATACAAAAATCTGGACATTCTGTGAAAATCTGGACAGTTGAGAGGTATGATTCCAGGGAAGCGTCAGTCTCTGAGAGACATATATGTTCTGTTTACGTCACAAACTAGGCTGAGATCCCTAGAGTGAGTGACTCTTGTGCCATTTGACTGGTGGATGCACAGCATTTCCATTAGGGCAGGGTTGGAGATTGCCCTATAGGCCAGGCACAAGTCACCTCTCAGCAGCCTATAAGATACAGAGTAAAGTGTTGGGGCTTTCAGCCTATCCATGTAGGTCATGGTTTGAAGTCTATGTATTTTTTTAGTGAGAAACCTCTAAGGTCTTTTAAGCTGCTGTGGGTGTCTGGTGAAGTAAATGCAAAAGGGTACATTTTACTCTATAAGTGGTCTGATGAGGGTCAAGTACAGTGAAGTTGTAACATCCCTTGACCTGGATGCTATGCCATTGCTTATGAGGTGTGCTACATAGAAGGCTTTCCTTACCACTGTGGAAACTTGGTGCACAAAGTTGAGATTCAACCTGTGTTCCCAAGTCTCACACCACTAGGTTGGAACTCAGGGGGGGGGGGGTGCTGTCAATATTGTAATTTGTAGGGAATTACATTTTGCCAAAGGGAGCAATAATGCTTTTAGTTTTAGACCATGGCTTTGGCAGCAATCATTTGTTTCTGTTAGCCCTTCTTATACCATGTTGACATCACTGGGGGAACTAAGTGATTGCTCCCAGTTTGCAATCATCAGCAAACTTAGTGAGCCTAAAGGCCATCTGCTTTGGCCTGGACTTTTGAGAAATAGATGCTAAACAATAAGGGGCTCAGTACAGACCCCTGTACTACTCCATTAGTGACAGCTCTACTGGTGGAGGTGGAGTCACCCATTTTGACAGAGCATGTTCAGTTGGTGAGTCAATTGGCTACCCATCTAGTAATGTAAGGGTTAATCCTAATCTGGGAGAGTTTCTCAATGATGCCTCATTTGCAAGGCCATGGAAAGAATTATCATGGAGCTTATCAACAAGGACATAGGCAACCTCCAAACTCTGGACCCACCTCCCAGGTGAAGTGTTCTTAACACAGAAAGACATTTATGCTAGAATAATGATGAAATGTAAAGGGTAATGTTGTAGACCATGTCTCATCAAGATGAAATCAGTAGAATCTAGACAGATGAAGCACGATGGTTAAAGCATCAATCAGATGAAAAAAAAAATCTTTGCAGTGGGCAAGACCTCAGCATCCTGCATGTGACAGACTTTGCCTCCCATACTTCCCCTAATTATATATACTAATCTCATGGCTGCATGACCATAGAGAAAAATGAATTGACAACAGCTTTGAAATGTCGCCACCATGCAGATAGAGCTCACACCTGTGGTAACTTCTTATGCAGAACAGCAATCAATAGGCTGCAGTTCCAGATGTGGAAAGTGTACGAAAGAAAGTGAAACCTCATCCTATTTATAACTGATCAAACAATAAGAAATCACAATCAACTACTTTGTCACTCATCAGAACAACACGGCATTTCCAATATCTGTGATATGAACAAAGCAATAAATTCTAGTTTTCCAATGGCTGGAAATAGGTAAATGCTAAGCAGCTCATGTGTTAATCTTTTGGTATGGATGGAATATTAGCTTTTTTGTAGACAACGACGTGTGGAGAGTACACGGATGGACGTATGGACATACTTTTCAGTAGTGCTGCTAAAGCAACCTACCTCACATGCAGTGATGTTACTGCATATCTGCACTAACCAGGTCCTGACAACAATAATGGAAATGTGTTTAATTCTTTGTGTACTGTGGTGCCTCACTGAGCGAGCTTAATTGGTTTCTAAGGCTAATCAATTACTGGGTTCTGGAGAAGGATAGAAGAAACAAACTGTGTGGATAATATGGTACAATGCACTCTGGGTAGAAATAGTTATAAAA
Source organism: Protopterus annectens (assembly GCF_019279795.1). Classification (NCBI taxonomy): domain Eukaryota; kingdom Metazoa; phylum Chordata; order Ceratodontiformes; family Protopteridae; genus Protopterus; species Protopterus annectens. The sequence goes on from NC_056744.1 coordinate 987,109,681, forward strand.
CAAACACTCTGTTATTGGAAAACATAGGTGATTGTTCAGATTAAAATACACTGAGATGTGCACTAGCAAGCCATAACCTGGTATGATGTCTAATATTGCAAAGAGGAAATGTAATCACACCCACTTAAAGGGCTGTCTCTTAATTTGAAAACTGCTGAAATGTATATGACTGCTTCATTTGTTTCCCAGTAGCTGCGCTCAAAGTGGTGCAGTATCAATGTAAATGTATACACTTTTCTTTTTAATATGAGTTTTTATTGAAGTATTTGGTTAAACACTGTACATGAAAATGTGCACCCAACAAAATGGAAAATATAATTTACCTGTTTAGTTTGTGTACAGGTGCTAGTGCTAAAAGTAACATGACAGGAGACCCTTCCCAAGTTATTTGTTTTACTAAAATATGTTGGATGAAAAACTGGCATTTTTAACTACAGATTTGAATTTATCCACAAGCCTGCCTTTTACAGTTCCTTAATAACTGCAATACTGTTTATATAAAGAGGGACAATGCAAGCCATTTAGAAAAAAAAAAGTTTCCAAACTTTTTTTAATTAAAATAGCTACTAAATTAATAAAACAACAGAAGGAAAGCTAGCACAGTCTCCACAGATCCCTACGTAATCTGTTTTGCTTCACGCTCACTTGCCTCTTAATGAAAGTACTCTTCCTTCCCTAGATTCAGTTAAGTCTACAGGTAACACACATGCATCTTGTGCAGAAGGCTGTGGGTTCTACTCCCACAGCTGGTAGATAGTGTTGAAACTGCAGTACAACATAAGGGTGCTGAGCACTCCTGAGTGTGTTGTCCTTTGGATGAGACATTAAACTAAGGCTCCATCTGCCTGAGTTAGTGGTAGGCCAGGTGGATGTAAAAGAGCCCACTGCACCTAATGAAAATAGTAAGGGTTCGTTATTTAAAAAAAAAAAAAAAACATTATGTACAATATTGTTTACAAACTTACATATTTACATATTTAAATGTATACGGTATGCAAATTTCCATTCCTTTCTGTTATTGTCATGCACTCTTAGATATCTTACTATTAATTATTATGTTAAACCTTATTTGAATCCCCACTTCTTTTTGCATAACCACCAGCAAATTGTTCTTAAAATTCCTGCTAGTTTCCATTTACCATTAAGCATGATGTCCTTTAGCCTTTCATTCCAAATGGTCCACACAACATAAAATAAGCTTTTATCCATTTTTCTAACAAATTCCTTATTTTTATTTCTATTATATCCATACAGAATTATGTCCATATATATTTCATTTACCTCCTTTATATTCTCAAAGAAATTTTCATTACACAATTTTCCCACAATTTTTATAACCATTATACATTGAAAGAAAACATGTTCTATAGTTTCTTCTTTGCCACAATATATATACAAATTCTTTCACTGTTTTTTTAATGTAACATATGTTTCTTTACTGGTGAAGTATTAAACACTAATTTCCGTAAAAATCTTGGCATTCTGCTTGTTTATTACACCATGATTTTCGTACTCATAGCTTTACCTTTTTCATTTGCTGGCTTAGCCAAAGGATTAAGATAATATCATGATATCTTTATTCCACACTTTCCTTCCATTTTCTATTTAGTCAATTTTTATTTTCAATAAAATAACTTTTTTCTTCAAACATCCCATTATTTCATTTGCCATGCTTTTCGTCTTTTGAATTTTTTTAACATATCCCACCACTGCTTATAATTGAACCTTAGTATATTTACTACCATCTTTTCATTTGTACTATTTATCAAAAACAACAGTATATAAAAATTCAGAGAAGCAGCATAAATAATTGGGTTTATTAATCCTAAACCTCTATCTTCCTTATCCATATATAAAACTCTTTTCACTGGATAAAAATAATTGTAAGATTTATTTTTCATAGATTATTGGCAATATATAAGATCTAAATATGTACCCTGGGATTCATGAAGCTTGCACCAGGTGCAAAAGAAGTATCGGCATTCTAACACCAAAAATGGCCGCCGAGCGATTCAAGTAGGAGCTGTTCCCACATGCACTACCTGCGTACGCTACGCCCGCACAACTCCTGAGCCTTGTATGCTAATTACCCCATGTGCAGCAGTGTAGCATGCAAATTAAGGTATGTAGTGATTCAGGAAGTGGTGCAGGCATAGTGTAAGCATGCAGAAATGTAAACCGTAGAAAACGGTTTACATTTTTGCAAACATAAAATCGGAGCCAGGACAGCCGACCAAACGCATGTATTAAATTGTTAATATATGCCAATGGTTAAATATATAGCATTGGTATAAAAAAATGTACAAAATATAAAATTAACATTTAATATATATATAGTTGCACTATCGCGATGTGGAAGCGCAGGTCAGTGGTGCGCAAAGGGGATCGCAAGGAGTATATAAAAATATAGAATAAAACCACAATGAAACACATATCACGATTTCCACATAATATTCAATGGCAGGCATGCTACGCCATACTCATGGTGCAAGGGTTGCTAAGGGGCAGTGACAGTGTTATGCACAGTAGCTAGGAATTAGTAGGCAATGCCATGCAAATGAGAGGAGTATTAGTAAATCGCAGATTCCCCGCTGGTGTAAGGATGCACCTCACAGCGTAGCATTATAACACCGAGGTGAGCCCTTCAGATAAAGATGACATCAAGAGAGGGGTGTGTCGCCATTGCTGTAAGCACATTGGAGCATTGCTAAACCGGTTGGCCCCTAGCTAGACAAAGCTGCAGGATAGGGGTGTGTCAAATTGCCCATAGCTATGCTTAGCTGAGAGTACACAAGGTAACCGAGTATGCATGTGAACGGAGAGGAAAATGCGCGCAAACCCAGTAAACGGGTATGAGCGGCGCACACTGCAGCTGATACAGGAAGGATATAGGAAAGAAATAAGGAAATGCTGCAGCAGTGAAATTGGAGTACAGATGACTAATTAATACCTAGGAGCCTACAGTGGGCCATTGACAACAGCTAACAAGGCTGCAAGCAGCTACCTGCAGAACAGGGAAGGGGAGGGGCTGTACTGCAAAGAAAACAGCAAAGTGTCAAAGCAGAACAAAGGCGATATGCAGTATATCAGCTACAAGGCACATTTTGCCATGACTGGGTAGGGAAAGTACAAAACCAGAAAGACGGCAGGTGGATGCATGCCTGATAATGGGAGGGGATCCAGGTCTAAAAGTGAATTAAAGGGCAACAGTTTAATCAAGGCAGGCAAGTAGATCTCCACAGTAAAGGCCCCACACTTGCAGTTCTCATTGCAAAACCCATAATTAAGACACACAGCAGCTGGAATAGCTCATACACACCCACTTACATCAGCAGCATCCATAACACAATACTATAAAGTGTGAAAGCACCTCACACACATTTGTGTATTCCCAAACACTCTGCACCAGTGGTGTATACAGACTGGGAACTTTTATTATGTACATGTTAGGGGCTGCCATAGCTTTGATCCACCAGCATGTGTTGGAGACTGAAGGTGGTGTGGAGGATGATGCACATGACCACTGCAGGCACCAGTGGAGGAGGAGAGTGTTCAGACCCAGGGTAACCTACCAGGGGCTACATGATCTGGAGATAGTAGAGCATTCCAGGGTGGACAGGGACATCCTACAGTAACTTGTGGAGCTGTGCCAGCCACGCCTCAGAGCCAGAACAAACAGAGGGGAATGCATCCCAGTGGATACGAAGGTATGTGTAAGCTTGAGAATACTAGCTACAGGTACCTTTCAAAGACCAACTGGGGATATCATGGGGATTTCAAAGGCATCCTCATTCAGGGTACTACACCAGTTCCTGAATGTCGTGTTACCACATGCCAATGAGCACATATACTTCCCCCGAATGCAGGAGGAGTTGGCCAGCAATATGCGTCTCTTCCACCATGTGGCAGAATACCCGGAGGTACTGGGTGCAATAGACTGCACGCGCATACACATCAAGTCACCACCTGGTGAGCAGGGCAGGCACTACATAAACTGCAAGGGATACCCCTCCAACTGCCAGGTTGTGTGCAATGCCCAGGGCATTATCATGGATGGGTGTGCTGGCAGCCCTGGAAGCTATCACGATTCCCACATCTGGCATGCCTCACAGCTGTATTGGTTATTTTCCAGGAGGGACATCCCAAATGGCCACCTAGTGGGGGATGCTGGCTATACACTGGAACTGTGGATGATGACTCCCATCAGAAATGCACACACACCCATGCAGGAACACAATAATGAGGCACACGCACAAACCAGAATCATCATAGAGCATGTGTTTGGGATGCTGAAATCATGGTTCCGTTGCTTGGACATATCTGGTGGAGCCTTGCAGTACTCTCCAGGCACATGTGCCCACATCTTCATAGTGTGTGCCATGCTACATAATATGGTCCTGCAGAAACAGCTGCAGCAGGGATAGAATGGTGAATGCCCTCACAGCCCACCACAATTGCCAAGGGCCCCACAGGCACAGAGGTACTCAGACCATGAACACCCTGAGTCAGCCCCTGTAGGCAGACAGAGGCATGCCCAGTATGCCCATACCTTGGCAAAGAGGGAACGTATAGCACACACACTGACAGTGTAGGCACCTAGGGACTACACTGTCAGTGTGTGTGCTATACACACAATGACAGTGTAGGCACCTAGGGACTGACACCTTTCTCCACCTATACACACAGTAAAAATGGATGGCACACACAAAAGACTACCTGTAAATTGTCATGTATAGGTAGTCTACTGTGTGCACCCAACATAGGCAACCCTCAACTATTGCACACACAACAGCCATTGGCACAAGGTAAGTCAACACTTGAACAGTAAATTAAGCTATCAGCATATGCAGATACTGTATGTATAGATTCATAGGTAGGTACTTGGCCAACTAACAGAGGCCTTTCATAAGGCCAGCCAAAATGTGTCAGCTTTTGTCACCCCATTGATTCATTAACTGTCCCTCTGTGGAGCAGAGCCAATGGCGGGTTCCCTGCGGTGCATCTACTGTTCCCCATCCACCTTTCAAGATTTCTCTTGCAGAGTGGTAGTGAGGGGCTCTGAATAGTGTAGTTAGGGATGTTGTTCCAAAGTATGGGGAGTGTCTGTGACAGGAAGCTGTCCCTCCAGCATCTTCCAGTTGTTGTGGCAAGGTCAGCTCACTACAGTGTGTGGCTCACTGTGACATGGATTCCCATAGGTGGAGCATATCCATCAAGCCTGAGTTTGACATGGCTGTGTTGGCCAGTGGAGATCATCTCTGGGTAAACGAGATGCCACTGAGTAAAGCAGGAGTTTATGCAGTCTGGCTGCATAGGCCATATGTTGGAGGCCAGTATTCCCCTTGTTGAGGTACATTTATGGACCCCCCCAGCTGTTGGACATGTCCTCTGAGGTACATCCCACATGGGTTATTATACCCTATGATGGGACTGATGAGTGATGAGTAAAGGGGCACTATAACCCCAGTATGTCTAGATGGGAATCCTTTAGTAATCAGATGGCCTACATAGAAGGATGTCCTAACTACTGTGGAGATATGATTGTCAAAGGGGTGATCACTATCTACCTTAGTCCCCAGATACCCCATTACCTTGTCTGTATTAATGTGGCTACCACTCATGTGTTAATATGTGGGTGCCAATTCCACAATGGAATGACCATGCAGTTAGTGGCACTTGGCTGGAGGCCATGTCGTTGGCACCCTGTGACTTTCTCTGTGAGGGCCCTTGAGGGATGTCCGTGTCAGCTGGACTATCAGTCATGGCTCTCAGTTTGCAGTCATTGCCAAACATGGTCTGCCGTAGTCCACCTGTGTTTGCCTGTACATCTGAGATGTATATGTCAAACAGTAGGGCTCCCAGGAATGAGTCCTGTGGGACATCAGTCATGACTGTTCAAGAGTTGGACCTGGAGACTGCTAGTCATACTATGTGGGTTCTGTGTGTAAGCCCATTGGCAACCCAACCTGTGATGTATGGGTGAATGTACAGGCTAGTGTGTTTATCAATAATACCTGAGTGGAGCATGGTGTCAAAAGCCTTGGTGAGGTCCAGGTAGTATGTGTAAACCACCTCCCCCATCATCTAATGTCTTGGCGACTGTATGTAAGATGTCAAACAGGTTCAGTAGGCATGAACTGCACTCAACCAAGCCGACCTGGGCTGTGTCACGTGTTCGGAGGTTACCAATGTCATTGTTAATGGGTGCCATGAGGATGCGAACCATACCATTGCAGACCAGGCTAGTCAGGCTTATGGGGTGGTAGTTACCATGGTCAGTTGTGATTCCACCTTGATGGAGTGGAATAACCGTTGCCACACACCATTGTATTGGCATGTAGCCTGTGGAGTGGCTGAGGTAGGAATGCTTAATTAGGTGGGGGGCAGGTTGTCTTGTACAGTTTGCGTCAACATCTGCCTCCATTGATGCTGTGTTCTGCTGTTAGAGAGGGCCATTTCCACCTGTGTGTCTCTGATGGTTGGGATACTGTACCTTTCGGGTAGTGTTGTGGGCTCTTTAGGGGGTGAAGTATGCACCAAATGTATTTGCAAGGATGTTGGCGATATCAGTAGGGTCAGTATATGTTGTGCTATATTTCACCAGCACAGTGCAAATCTGTGTGTCACCACATAGATCATTGACATAGGCAAAGAAGGCTTTGTGGTTATCTTTCGAATCCTCGTGTATTCTCCTGCTGATGTTAGCCTTGGATAATGTCATGAGGGACCTACGTATCATACTAATAGTGGTCATGGATGTTTGCCATTTGTGGGATTTGCTGTGTGTCTGGAACACTGTCCTACTTCTGTAGCATAGCCTGTTTATTGCAGAGGTCCACCAGATCAGTGTCCTTGTCTAGGAGGCGTGAGTCTTGGTTTACCAGTGATGGCACAATCCATACATCCGTGTAGTTGCTGATAGACTGCATTTGTAAATCTGTCTGTATCTTCAGCAGTGTTTCCCCTTAGTGTGGGGGCTGTGAACCCCCCCCACACCTCTGTTACTAGTAGTGTAAACTTAGCTGTAGGAAAGGTATACACTGTGGCATCCATGGGTGGGGGAGATGCTAGGGTGTGGAAACAGTGAATAGTTCATGGTCAGATCTAACCAGTGACCGGTTAACCTCTGCCGTGTTGCACCTGTTGCCCATGTTGGTGATGACCACATCTAGTTATTTCCACCCAACTTTAGGGAGGTTACCACCTGATACAGGGCATATGAGGTGATACATTCCAGGAAGCGCTGGGCCTGAAAGTGAGTACCGGAGTAGGTTTCCCAGTTAATGGTATGGTAGTTGACATTGACCAATGCCAGTGTATGCGCTAGGACTGTCATGTTCTCCACTGTCTACAGGTAGGTGGAGTGGAGGTCCTGGGTCATGGAGAGTGATCCGCAGCAGGCCACATTCCACATTGCAGTTGTGGCTGATGTTAGCTGCACATGGATGATCACAGAGGTATCATGCTGCCTCACTAGGGTTCAGGCACCTAGGCAGCAAGACATTTCCCTGTGGTACATTTGACTGGGGACACATGGCTAAAGTGACATTCAGCTGCAGAGAAATATGGCTGTTTTCAAATTCCCTGTGGGCAAAGAGAAGCACACACTGCCATGCTCACAGCTTTAATAACCAAACGCATAGTGGCAGAAGGAGTAATGAGTGTTGTACTCAGTGTACAGTACATACTTATGTAACTTCAACATGTAGAAGTGTGCTACAGCAAGGAGGAAATCCTGCAGGCTACTGTAGTCACATTTATGCTCCAGTATGCATTTTAGGTAATGTTCCTTAGACACTGTGAAGGGGTTAGTGGTCCACACACTCCAATTATAAAGGCATTGCCCATTGTCCACTGCATTTTTACTGCTACTGACATGCCATCTAGCCAGCCTGCTGCTGATGCCTGCCATATTGCCTGCTCTCTCATGTTCCCTTGGGGACCATGGACATTGTTTTCCCCATGTGCATTTGGTTATTAAAGCTGTGAGCATGGCAGTGTGTGTTTCTCTTTTCCCACAGGTAATTTGCAAACAGCCATATTTCTCTACAGCTGAATGTCAGTTCAATCATGTGTCCCCAGTCAAATGCACCACAGGGAAATGTCTTGCTGCCTAGGTGCCTGAACCCAATCTATGGGTTCAGGCACCTAGGCAGCAAGACATTTCCCTGTAGTACATTTGACTGGGGACACATGGCTAAAGTGACATTCAGCTGCAGAGAAATATGGCTGTTTTCAAATTCCCTGTGGGCAAAGAGAAGCACACACTGCCATGCTCACAGCTTTAATAACCAAACGCATAGTGGCAGAAGGAGTAATGAGTGTTGTACTCAGTGTACAGTACATACTTATGTAACTTCAACATGTAGAAGTGTGCTACAGCAAGGAGGAAATCCTGCAGGCTACTGTAGTCACATTTATGCTCCAGTATGCATTTTAGGTAATGTTCCTTAGACACTGTGAAGGGGTTAGTGGTCCACACACTCCAATTATAAAGGCATTGCCCATTGTCCACTGCATTTTTACTGCTACTGACATGCCATCTGGCCAGCCTGCTGCTGATGCCTGCCATATTGCCTGCTCTCTCATGTTCCCTTGGGGACCATGGACATTGTTTTCCCCATGTGCATTTGGTTATTAAAGCTGTGTGCATGGCAGTGTGTTTCTCTTTTCCCACAGGTAATTTGCAAACAGCCATATTTCTCTACAGCTGAATGTCAGTTCAATCATGTGTCCCCAGTCAAATGCACCACAGGGAAATGTCTTGCTGCCTAGGTGCCTGAACCCAATCTATGGGTTCAGGCACCTAGGCAGCAAGACATTTCCCTGTGGTACATTTGAGGGACATTAAAGTGACATTCAGCTGCAGAGAAATATGGCTGTTTTCAAATTCCCTGTGGGCAAAGAGAAGCACACACTGCCATGCTCACAGCTTTAATAACCAAACGCATAGTGGCAGAAGGAGTAATGAGTGTTGTACTCAGTGTACAGTACATACTTATGTAACTTCAACATGTAGAAGTGTGCTACAGCAAGGAGGAAATCCAGCAGGCTACTGTAGTCACATTTATGCTCCAGTATGCATTTTAGGTAATGTTCCTTAGACACTGTGAAGGGGTTAGTGGTTCACACACTCCAATTATAAAGGCATTGCCCATTGTCCACTGCATTTTTACTGCTACTGACATGCCATCTGGCCAGCCTGCTGCTGATGCCTGCCATATTGCCTGCTCTCTCATGTTCCCTTGGGGACCATGGACATTGTTTTCCCCATGTGCATTTGGTTATTAAAGCTGTGAGCATGGCAGTGTGTGTTTCTCTTTTCCCACAGGTAATTTGCAAACAGCCATATTTCTCTACAGCTGAATGTCAGTTCAATCATGTGTCCCCAGTCAAATGCACCACAGGGAAATGTCTTGCTGCCTAGGTGCCTGAACCCAATCTATGGGTTCAGGCACCTAGGCAGCAAGACATTTCCCTGTGGTACATTTGACTGGGGACACATGGCTAAAGTGACATTCAGCTGCAGAGAAATATGGCTGTTTTCAAATTCCCTGTGGGCAAGAAGCACACACTGCCATGCTCACAGCTTTAATAACCAAACGCATAGTGGCAGAAGGAGTAATGAGTGTTGTACTCAGTGTACAGTACATACTTATGTAACTTCAACATGTAGAAGTGTGCTACAGCAAGGAGGAAATCCTGCAGGCTACTGTAGTCACATTTATGCTCCAGTATGCATTTTAGGTAATGTTCCTTAGACACTGTGAAGGGGTTAGTGGTCCACACACTCCAATTATAAAGGCATTGCCCATTGTCCACTGCATTTTTACTGCTACTGACATGCCATCTGGCCAGCCTGCTGCTGATGCCTGCCATATTGCCTGCTCTCTCATGTTCCCTTGGGGACCATGGACATTGTTTTCCCCATGTGCATTTGGTTATTAAAGCTGTGAGCATGGCAGTGTGTGTTTCTCTTTTCCCACAGGTAATTTGCAAACAGCCATATTTCTCTACAGCTGAATGTCAGTTCAATCATGTGTCCCCAGTCAAATGCACCACAGGGAAATGTCTTGCTGCCTAGGTGCCTGAACCCAATCTATATACCATCATTCCAATTGGCATAGGTATAAAATGGTTTACAGAAGATATGTTTACAAAAAGAGTCCTGCAAGATAAAACAAACCTATATAAAGAGTTGTTAGAAATCTTATTGAGAAATAATGTTATATTTTGATGGGTAGTATTTCTTGCAAAAAAAAGAGAGTCAAAAAGGGGTCTCCTTGTGAGTCCCTTGTGGCTAACAGTTATGTTAGCACGGGAGAATAAGTACTTATTTAATAGTAGATTTCTGAGTGACTGCTGATTATTTGTAAATATGACAATATCTTCATCATCTGGAAAGGAAAGAAAGAAAGAATTGCACTATTCTTGAACTACATTAATATGACTACTAACTTTTTGAAATTTACACATGAAATAGGGGAAATAATACTGCGTATTTGCATGTGTTTTTAGAAAAGGATGAGACTAATCAGAGATATATTTCCAAGATTTTTCGTAAACCTACCTACTCAAATACACTCTTGCACTTTACTAGCTCTCACCAGATGAGCCAGAAAAAAATAATAGTTAAAGGGCAATTTTTAGGTGCTGCATGGTTGATAAGAATGAATGACCATTTCTTAGAATGTTTTAACTTAAAGAGTATGTTTAAAAAGAAAGGCTATCTGGAAAGTGTTAATAGTAAATTTAATGAAAGAAGTTATTAATAAGAGACAGAAATTATTTTGCTCCAATTTTAACAACTGGAAGTAATAATAATATGGAATCATCAACATATCAAATTCAGGAGAATACTAATAAGAACCAAACTAAAAATTGTAAAAGTTCATTAATCATTACTTATTCCATAAATAGTAAAATTGTAAAGGAAGTTATTTTTAAAAATTGGCCTGTATTCATTGAGGACAGAGAAGTGAGAGAGAAGATAGGAGAAAGGCCTATGGTAGTGTTCAGGAAAGGGCTGAATTTTAAGAGTACATTTGAAAGCATAACCAATTATTCAATAGTTAATAACTGCAAAATGAGTAAATGTGTTTTTTGCAGTTATTGTAAATTTATCAATGTATGGAAAATGTTTGTGATCAATATTTAGGTGTTCAAAGTGAACAGTAAATTTAACTTTGACACTACAGGTGTAGTAAGTCCTGTGTCAAAAATGCTTCAAATTTTATGGGGGGGGGGGTGAGTTGAAAGAAAGAATATACGAACACACATATGAAATCCGGAAAAATAAATTGACAAATGCACTTTACAAACACATCAATGATTCTCCAGACCATGATTTTAAATTTGTTATATTAGAAAGAGTAGTCCAGAACCTGAGTGGAGGACCATGGTCTTTACATTTAAAAAAAGAGAGTTATACTGGCATTTTTGCCTAAATGCAGCTAGCTGGCCAGGTTTGAATGAAATATAATAAATTATTTGCCAACTTAAACTAAAGTCACATACAAGATAGAATGGTAATCAATAATTTATGCTCTTATTAGTTGTTTTGCACATTTTGAGCAAAAAAAATGGGGGGAACTAGAAGTAAGAAAAATGTTTTTTAAAATAAGTACCTTTATAAGGTATTTTATTCTATTTGCACATGCACATTTATTGTTAGGTACCTGGCTCTTTAATGTTTTGAATTATTTAATTGAATCATGTGACTGTGTTTTGGGGTTTTAAACTGAGAAGTGAGTGAATTGTTTTTATTCTGAAGAAGTCTTTTACTAGATAAAGATGAAAGTGCTTATTCTATTCTACTAGTAAAACGGTGATTGTGAATAACTTCATGTTCATTTTTTGTTTTTAGCTGTAACCCTACTCCTAACCTTGTACCATGCCTTAGAAAACCCCTTTTTGTAACACTACCACTAACACAAGGTAGGCTCAGACACACAAACATGCACCAAAAAACATGCAGAACTCAAAAGCTATCCCCTTACCTAACCTTTACTGTAACACTAATTCATCAGCAACACATGTAGAAAAACACTCTTACTCCTTAAACCAACCAATTTACCTTTGTCTACATTCTGAACTGTCAGATACTGCAGTTCGCACTATCAATATTCTGAATTGTCAAAATGTTTAATTGCATATATATTAGTTTCCTGTAGGAATTAATGTTATTATAATAGTCCTTATTTGTAGAACATGACAGTTTCTTTTGGAAATTGTTTTTTTCTTTTTGTAGCTTATTTTTTACATTTTCTTCATACTGTATTAAACTCCTCAGTCGTCTAATTTGATATTGGTATACAGTCTGTAAGTTCTTTCCTTCTTATAAAGTTTTATTAGGCTGAAACACCACTACTTTTGAAGCTTTTTCTTTTTGACGGTTATGTTTTAATGTTGCTGTTTCAAATGAGTCCCTAACAGATTCTCCAGCATTTGATAATTCGCAGCTGAGTTAATAGTATTTAATTCTGACCTTATTTGAGTGTTGTTTTGATTACCTCAGCTATACCCTTTTTGAGTGTAATTTAAGTATGAAGACTTTAACCTGAGACAGGATTTAATAGTATTATGATCTTACAACTCTAAATATGTTCCTACCTTAATGTCACTGATTAGCATTTCATTGTTGACTGCTTCCAGTTCAATCAGGTTAATGTCTGGTATGCTTTTTTCTTCTAATTGTAAAAAGCCATGGAAGGTTATAACATCCAAAACATAATCAGCAAGGTGAAGGCCTGCTATTACAGAAGACAAATTAATTTCAGGATAATTAAAATCTGCCAATAAAATGTTCTTTGTATGTTCCAGAAACCTTTCTAAACATGTATTAAATTCTAAAGGTCTGTCTGCTTTCGTTCTTGATGAAGCAAATGTTTTCTTTAGATCCAATAATATTGACTACCATAATTTCTGTATTATTATTAGTGAAAATAAGATGAGGGTGTTTCCTGTCTGCTAAGAAATATTATTCTGCCCCTCAATTAGATGCACATGTGCATTTATACTTAGTAAAAGCTATATTGTTACTATTCCAAGATTCATTAAAGTTTTCTTGGTTTGGTAGAGATTGTAGCTCTCTATGTTCATTTCTGGTGCTAATAGTATTATTAACGAAGCAATTCAGAGTATTATAAGATGTATTATTTTATTGGTTTTGGTGGATTGGTCTGATAAAAAAGAAAGCAATTATTTTACAATTTTTCCTTACAAGTGCCCTGCCTGTAATAACGTAGGTATGGTCTATTCCTAGAAAACATTTGGTCATCATTTATAAAGTGTTCCAGGTGTTTTACCACCCAATATTGTATACCATACAAAGCTGTCAAAGCCAAGTATTGAAAATGTGAACTTCCTGGAACAGACTGATGTTCCGTCTTGCAGATGAAATTACTTTGTGAAATGTCACCTTAGTGTTTTTGGTTTCCAGCAGTTCTATAATGAGTAATAGAGCAATTTTTATGTAATTAGGTGGTATGCTGCACATGTCATTAGTGCCTATGTGTTTAAGAATGTGGTCATATTTTTCTACATTTTAACAATTTCTCTAATAAAACTTGAATGCCAAGCATTTTTATCCCTGTTAAAGAAGAAACTGTTAATTCCATCTTTACCAAAATTGCTGTTTTCTTATTAACATTTTCAATATGGAATCGCCTATAATTAACAATATCGGTATTATTAAAGGAAATTTCAAGGGCTTGACCTAAATCATAGGATGCATGTAGATTTTATCAGTGGCTGTTTCCCATTCTGCTCCTTCCATAAGTATATGTATGAGTGAACTATGAGCCCTCATTTCAGTTTCTGAAATAGTGTACTTTTGTGGTATCTTCTCTCAGTCATTTGTTATTTACTAGCATTGTGCCAGATACATAACTGACTGCATATGACTTTGCGTACTTGCTGAGGGCATTAATTAATTATACCATATGCTTAAATTGCTTACTAAGTCTGGATTAATTACTAGATTTGTTGGATCTTCCTTATGATTTACTATTATTGAGTGTTCAGTAACCACCACCTGATCATCATTTATACCATAAATTGCATCACTTTGTGTTGTAGCATACTTACTTAATGTTTTTCCATTTTCTTAACATAATGTGCATTCTTTTATACTTACTTGTTTTGTTAGACAGTAGATTACCCTCCAAATTACCTACAACAGTTTTTCTATTTTTCCTTTTTTCCTATTGTCTTTGCTATTACTAGTAGATTTAAGCTCCCAAACTGGTTCTGAATGATCCCAGTTTTATTCTTGTGCCACATGCTCTGAAATTCTGCTTAGTGATATGACATATATTAATTACATTTATAATTAATTGAGTCATACAACGTTTAGCTTTCCAAGATGATAATTAGTTCTTCCTATTTTTGACAGTTTAAACATTAATTGCTACCAGTAGTGTTGTTTGCGTTTAGGTAATTCTTACAGCAGTTGCATTCTGAAGGAATTTGTTATTCATGAGGTCCTCAGGTCTGTAGTATTTAGTGTCTCCATATTGTTATGTATGTATGTACTAGAGTATCCACAGCATTGTGTGTTTAGGAATAGTAAGAAAATGATTATATAATGTAAGTCTTACTTTCTAGATGTTGGGTACATTGAAACAGTGGTGATGATTTGTCAAAACCCGAGAACATATCAGACTATGCTGAATTGCTCTTAGAAACTCAGTATAGGCATAACAAAGGCTGCATAGAGGCTGCTGTACCTACCAGAAGTAAGATCAGAACTAGCCCCAGAAATAAACTGCCCTTGTGGCATCCCAAAATTAAGCAGGATGTACAACAAAAGAAAAAAATTTGGCTAAAATATGGAAGCATAACTCCCGTAAAGATAAAAAAAAACTCTCTCATCAAAGTAAGTAGGCAACTAAGAGGGTTAATTAGGTCAAGCAAAATTAGCTTTGAAGTTAAGATATCCCCCAGGTAAAAGATAACTTTAAGGCCTTCTACAGCTATATCAGAAAACTGAAGGGTAGCACACACCAATGTGCTGAACTGGTGGTTAATGGTGCCATATTCAACGAGCCTGGTGATATAGCAAACTAGTTAGTGAACACATTCATTTCCAGCTTTATCCCCCTCTTGCCCCAATAATACCCCCAAACATAACCCCTCCAGCTATAAATAGTCAACATGTACTGGCTGCACTCACTAAAGCCAAGAACATGGCCTCAATGAAGTCATTATTTAACTATAGTCTTAAATAGGCGTTGTGCCATGTGAATGGAGGACTGAGATGGCCATCCCTTATAGACATAGGCAGTCTGTGAAAACTGTCAAAACCCCACTTCCTGGCCCTGTTATCTTTCCCACAGGGGTAAATCCTTGGTAAAACTGGCTAAGGTTATAAGGGCTCTGGGGCCATTAGCCTAGTAAACTCCTATGAAGCTATGATAAGAGAGGACCTTGAACAAATCATGGAAACTACAGACCCATTTGTCTGACAAGTCTTATCTGCAAAACTATGGAAAGAATTATCATGCAAAAATTATCAACAAGGTACACAGGAGACCCCCAAACACTGGATCCATCCACGTTTGACTTTGTCAAAGGAAGGTTATGATAATGAATATGGTGTACTTCTTTGAAAAGGTCACTAAGACAATGGATGAGGGGATAACTGTGTATACTGCCTCCCTAGATCTGGCTAAGGTATTTGAGCAATTTCCCACTCAGGCATTGTCAACAGACTTACAGAACCAGGTATACACCTCTTTATAACATGCTGGATAGCTAGCCGGCTCATTGATAGGACCCAAGAGGTCAGAATTGGTGAGGCCACCTCCACAAAGAGGTTGATCACAAATGGATTGCCCTAGGGCTCTTTGGCTTCTATTACTCAGACGTCAAAGTCAATGTCTAAGGCCTCTGGCTAACCAGGTTTGCAGATAATTGCAAACTGTGAACAGTCACTAAATCCACCCCAAGATGAGAACATCCTTCAGAAAAGTCTAATGCAGACAAACACTTTGTGCCAAAACCCTAGCTTAAAACCCAATACCAATAAATGCATTATAGTACCTTTTGGGAAGTCTGCACCCCATGTAACTACATCATCGATAAAACAGCCTTTAAAGTTGATTCACTTGTCAGGGATCTAGGGACTCATGTAGATAGTAATCTAGCTTTTGACCAACATGTGTCCATGGTAGTAATAAAATCATTCTATGTTGCTCATCTTATAAGCAAGGGTATGGCATCTAGGTTCAGAGATGCTATCATACCACTGTACTTGGCCCTCATCAGGCCCATCATAGAGTATAATGCCCCCTTCAGTATATACCTGACAAGACCCATGCAGCAACTGGAACATCCACAAAGGTTCTTTACAAAAAGAATACAGGGAGTAAACACAATGTCCTATGCTGGTTGCCTCAAAGCCCATCTCCTTACTCAATATCATAGAGACTTCTGAAAGATGATCTTTGCTTCGCATACTTGGCATCCTTGGACCCTGTTTCAATGAATCTTTTGCACATGTGCAAAACAAACAGTATCAGAATTAGACCTAAATTTTACTTGCAACAAAAATAGAATATATTTGGGAGAGACAGATATTTTTCTCAGGGGTCTGCTTGAGTAGACCAAAAATACATTTAATTGAATCTTACCTAACCAAGACGATGGGAAATTTGCCCTTTTCCCCACTATAGTTTGATCTCGAAGTTGGTATATTTAGTTGGGGGGGTGTGGGGGAGCAGCCCCCCAAATTTGAGGGTGTGGGGGTGAAGTGTTTGGTGGGTTTGACATGCCTCTATGTGTTTCTTTTTTAATGTCGGCCAACTGTCTCCTTTCCCAGATTAAAATTCCAGTGATGTGAATGTTCGTTAAAGTAAGGTTTCAGTATTGTCTTGGTTAAGTAAGATTCAATTAAATGGATTTTCGGTCTACTCAAATAGACCTGTTTCTCAGAGAATTCCCAGTCTCTGAAATAGGCTCTCCATCCACGTGAAGAAGAGTTCTTCCCTATCCCTATTTAAGCACAACTTGGATCAATGTATAGGTAACTGGAAATTCACCCCTGGTCTGGCTTCTGTGTCTCTAATGGACAGAAGTAGTCAGTAAATCACCCCCTACATATCAAATATAAATCAAATTTGTGGGTCACATTTGGTCTGCATGGCTTGGCTTTTAAGAGTCCTAGTGGTCATTAGCCTAGTCTGTACCTAAGAACCTATGAACAAATGAAAGCGTGAAAAAATAACAAATTTTAATTGATAAATATAAGAGCAGAGCCATATGACACAGATTAAACAAAAGTAATGACTTAAAGAAGTGCAGCAGTATATGCATGTCAATGGTGCTATAATGTAAATTAATAAATTCAGCTATCATAATCTTGAATGCTCTAATCCTATAAGAAGACTGATAGGCTCCTTGAGTTTAAAATTATAAGTAAGTGCTGCTAGCATTCTATTGGCTTACCTTTGTTGTGATATCATGCAAAAACCCATAAAGCACATCCTTGCACCTTCCTGTCAGTGCTTGATATGAGTGGGCCTACTCTCCTCACATCTGCTTGCTATCGGGCATGTTTTGAAATCACTGAAGTGCCCTAATTTGTCAGATTTTCAGTCATTAGCCACCTGAAAGGCAAGTGTTAATGTTCCTCAAGATCTTCAGAAAGACACAGGAGAGCACTAAAACAACAGAGGGAATATTTATGTGTGCTCTTCCTTTAACTTAGAAATTAATATTAATATTAGTGTCCCTATTTAACAGTGCTTTTGTACTCTGTGCTATGTAAATTGTTTCGTCAACAATTCTGTTGTGTTTTGTATGTGCTATATAAACATTAGTACCAGCCACCAGCATGCTGTGTAGGATGTGCCCTTGGAGGTGTATATTCTCTTGCTGGGAGTTCTTTCATGCACTCCAGATGAGCTCCCTGTCTGGCTGGTATATTGTGTTGCATGGCAGAAGTTTTCATTGTAGTTCTGCATGCTGTTCGTTGTAATAGACCAGTTACTCTGCAGCATGTAACACATCAGGAAGACCTGGTTAGCCATGCAGGAGAAATAGTACAGGGCCCCAAGGTTCTGTTGGGTGTGTGAGTTCAGCAGTCCAGAGCCATGCACCATCTCTGACCATGTTAGTATTAATATGTGTTTTGTTTTCCCCTTTACCTGCTGCATTAAATTGTGATATTAGATATATCAGCTGTAGCAGCAGGAGGTAGCAGGTATTGTCTGTATTGGAAGCAGTGACACTTTGTAGGGCTGGGAGGATAATACCTCTTTAAATATCTCATCCACACTGCAATTTACGCACTGTTCTGCTGTCAACCTGTGAGCTGCAAGTGTGTGTGTGTGTGTGTGTGTGTGTGTGTGTGTGTGTGTGTGTGTGTGTGTGTGTGTGTGGGTATAAATATATATCTGAGCAGTCAGCTGTAACTGAATTCAAATAACAAAGAACATTGTTTCTTCTGTTTCATCTAATCTGAAAATTTAAAAAAAAAATAGATGCATTCTGGGTCGAATACACGTTACTGTTTTGCAAAGCTGGAAAAGGAGTGATAGTGTACAGATGGTCAGTGGTCAGAGTCTGTATGTGTAAACATTCCCACAAGATGCTTATCTGAGTCAAACAAACAAGTGGCTGTATCTCTGTATTTTCATATGAAAAATAAAAATGTAATAAATACTGTTTGTTTTGTTTTTCTATTTAGAAAATTTTAAAATATCACTCTGTGACAGTCATTCGATAATGAGTGACTGATTGTTGAAATCAATTTGTTTTTTCCTGTATATAAATTTTTAAAATATCACACCATGACAGTTATTTGGTAACGTGACAGCTTGTTGAAACCATCTTTCTCTGTTTGTGCTAAAAAATGTGCTAAGTTTTAATAAATTTGTTGTCAGCTTCAATTTCTGATCTGATTTCTGTTTTCAGTTTGTAGCAAGAAAAATATATGTAAAGCCTTACTTTTGCCTGCTGCATCCTTAGCACCAACTTTGACATCAGATAATCGCCATATTAAGCACTTTCATGAGATTTTGTTTTAGTTAGTAACACCCATGTAGGTTGTATTGATAACCCCTTCATAGAGAGAGAGTTTCTATAACATAACCAAAAATCATTTGGATACAAGTAACAAGGTCTTTGTGTTTTGTGACCAACAGCTCCTTCACACTGATTAGCCTTTTCACAGACGGTAACTTCAGAGTAAGAAGTCCATACCTACTATCTTTGACTACCTCCTAATTCTGTGAAATAGAGTCATGGCTTCACTTCTTCACTGCTTAAGTATCATCTATAGAACATGTGACTTGTTAAAGAGAAAACAGACTGTGCTGTCATATCTCTGACCCTATATTTATGTCTTTGAGAAAGCTGGGTTGATTCCAAGAAGGCCAGAGGACCTTGCTTTTTTTGACTTCAATAATTTTACATTTCTGCAGTTTAATCCTGTCATTGTCCAGATGTTCTGCCCTTATAATGCAATGTAATATGTTATCCTTTGATTTTATAAATTCCTTAATGCTACCATAAATGGTTTTGTCACCTTTTTTGACAAAGTTTATGGATTTTCTGTTACGGCTGGCTTACCTGCTAATTTCCATTTTAATTTTTATTTTGTTGTGTTCGCTATCCTGAGTGTTAACTTTTTCCTTACCTGTCCTACCACCTTTATGGAAAATCATTTTTTTTACTTTATTTTACAAATTTCCTTTATTTGAAAATGTGTTTACTACATGATAGAATGTCCTAACTGTTTTTCCATGCCTCTGTGTAACCTGTTTACTAATGCATTTCTGAGCCACTCTCCCCTCCCATATTAACACTGAATGAAGTTCAGCATTTTACTTTGATATGCTACTTATTTGGAAATGCATTTCTTGTCCAGCCATCTATTTGAAGGTTAATGATTCCAAGACAATATCCACAGTCTCTATCTGAGACTATAACTGCTATTTATAGTCCTAAGGTTAACACTTTTGTTGGGGTTATTTATGAAGAGCACTGCTTTACCTACATACAAATACATTAATCACAGGTCATTCACACTGACTATGTGAATGTGAAAGCTTTTGATAAAAAAATGCCCACTTTTGTGAAAAGTATAAAGTGCGTGAAGTTAATCTTTATGCATGTCTGAAGTTCTATGTGAAAATGTAGCTGCTCATATAATTTCTGAAATATTCAGGTATTATGGATGAACGGAACTATCTGCAAGCAAAGCACATTAGAAGTACTTAAGGGAAGAGGTGCACATTGCAGCTATTTATTTTACCTTTTAAAAGATGAAAGGGATTTTATGTGTTTTATATAGGGAGATCCTTATGTGGCCAAATTGATTGCTTCTTTAAAAGAGTGGAAAGGGGAGGATAGCAGAGACTGAAAAAGTGGGAGATGTAACAAAGGTGGACACACAGAAGGAACACATCAAGAGGGTTGTACTGGAGGAGGTAGGAGATGACTGCTGCTATACTGTTGGTGGATAGAGACCCCCTCTAATTTTCAATTGTTTTATGTAATATGGTAGATTGACTAGGAAGTAGATTAGAAAGTGCAGGAGAGAAGATTAGAGAAGGAGTCAGATGAGGAAGACTTTGTTACAAGAGAACACATAGTCCATAGGACGTCAAATGTTTCCACAGCCTGGTGGTGTTGCAGTGGTGGACCCTGATATTGAGGGGTGGATGCCTGCAGTGGCACACTGGTTGGCACCAACCAGGGCATCAAGTCTTGCACCTGTTGAATAGCATAGTGGACTGGCGAAAGATGTCTCTCCACTACCCACTACATCACATCCTGAAGCTCATGGTCTGTGCTGCTTGCCAGGCTGCACAGTACCAGGGTACTTACAGGACCAGTGTCACCACCCCAATCCTGTGAGGAAGTCCATGGTTTGACAGAGGGTGAATGTTCCCTGACTTGGGAGGAATGTGGTTGGACTGCTCCTAGGATTTCTGAATGTGTGGAAAAATGAACATAAATGGGAGAGAAAAAAATAAAGACAAAGTAATACATATTTAAAATAAAGTAGAAAGCAAATAACAAATGGAGACAATAAATTCAGTCATAATGCAACACATCAGTACATTATTTACTAATATCTATTCTTAGTTTTATTAAATCTTTATATTCTGTGAAATGGTACTGGAATCTGTGAACAATCAGTATAGCAATAGCAAGTGGTGATGATTTTTGGATTTGCCTTTTACTGATAATAAGGAGATAAGTTGGTGTAATATAAGAACTGATAAGACACAGTAACACATTTGAAATATCTTGCTGATATGGATTGTGCTGCTTCTGACAAGCCAAACAACCCCAACGTAGAATTTATGTCTTTAAGTGACAAGCTTTGAATTAGGCTTTGCACTTGTTATTTTAATATCCATATAGTAGCTTTTGATATATTTGTTCCACTCGTTGCTCAGGATATGTTAAGAATGGTAACCTAGAGGTTTAGTGCCTTCTAAATCCAGTGCTTTAAAAGTATCTTAAGGCAAAGTAATGCACTCTGCATGTGTGAGTAATTTGAATTCAACAACGGCTAATTAATTCTCAACATTTCTTGCCAAGTCTAACTTGTTGTCTTGTCTTACTACAGTTGATGCATTTTCAGACCTCAGAGTATCAATCCTTTTCTCTTCAGTATCACCACTGCTGGTGCACTGATGTTAATTGTTTGAGTACTACTCACTGACTTAAAATAGAGCACAATAAAATCTAGTTAAAAGGTATATGGATCAGGTAATGGCAAACTATCTGGTGAGATGGCAGAATCGCATCCCATTTGCTTCAGTGCATGCTGAAAAACAAGGGCAAATATAAAATCTGACTCAAGTGGTAAGACTATCAGGGGTAGGAACAACTGCATGGAAGACAGCTTATCTGGGCAAGTCCTGCTGACCATTGCTCAGCAGCACCACTGAGCCTTGAAGTTGGAGCAAACAGTGCACAGTCAGGTGAACATCGTGTGACATGACTTAGGAAGAGCTATCTGAGGCTTTGCACTTTACTTGCAGTGGGAATGGAAGCAAAAAAAGAGACATTTTTGGATGCAAATAGGGATGCCTGATATCAATCACTGTATTTGAGGTCTGAATGCTATTTGAGATACTTTGCAGTCACTCTAATGTGTATGGCTGTCAGGTTTATTCTAAAGCTCTGTGTTGCCAAAGTACAGCCAAACAGTCCACTTATGCTCTACTGACATGCTTCGATAAAAAGCAAAACATGGCATTTCAACAGCCATTGGGAGTTAGTTTATTGGCTTGAATGTACAATAAAGACTTAATAAACTATAATGTCCTGAGCATTCAGAATCCATATTGCTGAAATACTGGTATATCCTTAAGGGGTCATTTGCATATACCTCAGGGGCCTCTACTGCAGGATGTTTAAGGTATTACACAGTGAAGACTCTAGCTTGGCTGGGTCTTTTTAGAAGTTTTTGCTAAATGGTTTGTCTCTGTGAACTTTTTGCCCTTTGGTTTGGATGTTATTTGGAATACTTTGCAGTCACCCTAACATTTAGAGACATCTGGCTCAGACTTTAGTACCTCACTTCATCACCCTCCCTTCCATCAGCTCACATACTTCACTCCCTCAATCAACCTCTCCCTCACTTCCCCTCTGTATTCTCCTCTTCTACTTTAAAAAAATGCTGAATAGCTGAATCTTTGAGCTGTTTGGTTAGCTGTAATATACCTACATCAACTTTATTACAAGCTGAAATAAGTACAGACTTGCAGTGTTATAAGATAGTACTGTATTTTATTTTTCTGTTTACTTATTTGTTTAACTGAATATTGTGTTAAAGATAGTACTGCATTTTATTTTTCTCTTTTATTATTTGCTTCACTGAATATTGTGGTCTCTCTTCTCTCTACAGTAAGTGGGGGTTATTGTTCTCACTTCATTAATATTCGGAGTTGAACTCTTAGCCTATAGGGTTTCTCTGTGCTTATAAGTCTTAGTCACTTATCTCTGAATTTATTTCTGCTGAATAACTGAATATTTGAGCAGTTTGGTTAGCTTTCATATACCTACATCAACTTTATTACAAGCTGAGATAAGTACAAACTTGCAGTGTTATAAAATAGTACTGTAGTTTATTTTTCTGTTTATTTACTTGTTTCATTGAATATTGTGTTAAAGATAGTACTGCATTTTATTTTTCTCTTTATTTATTTGCTTCACTGAATATTGTGATTTCTCTTCTCTCTGCAGTTAGTTTCCTGCCCTCCCTCCTTGTTCTTGTTGTGGTATTGATCTTGGTGGCTTTGGAACTGCCCGCCCCTCCTGTAAATTTGTGTTTGAACACTCCTCCTGGGTCCATCTCATTTGCTCGCTCATCCGAGTACAGTGAGATCATATTTTGATTTCAGACACTCCTACCAGTCCCATCTGTTCATCTCTATCCCAGCTCTACCCCAGTCTAGTGTCATTATCTCATTCTACCTAACACAGAGAGAACATTTGAGTAGGCCAACCCACTTAGGCCCTTAACCTTGAATTATCTTCTGTTTATCCTTTCTCACTTTCCACTTTACTTTGTGTTCTGACTGAGTGTGCTTCTCAGCTGATAAGTATATTTTTTGGCACTTTTTAACTGTTCAGAGTTGAATTAAACAATAATTTCAGTTCAGAATACAGTTTGACTAAATTGCTTTAATATTTCTACACACTGAAGTGTGCTAGCTTGTACTGCACTTGAATTGTTTTTAGTGCTGTTTTAGCTGCTTTTCTGTAAAAAAAAAATAATTCTAAGCTTGTTTCCTGCCTTTCCTGTAACTAGTCTAGTTCAGATACAGATTCTGTGTATCCAGGACTGTTTGTAAGTTTCTGAGCCCCCCAAGCCTATCTGTTTTAGAGGGAAGCCTTCTAGCTTATCAGTGGGAGTGGTAAGCACAAGGTAGCCTATCTACTACAAGTGGTGTCTGGCCCAGAAATTGTAGTTCATTGGCCACTTGGGCAGTTTTTTTATCTCCTTCAATTTTCTGGTCTAAAAACCCGTGCTTGCATTTGTTTCCCACCTTTCCTGTAGCTAGTCTAGTCCAGATACAGTTTGCTGTATCCAGGACTGTTTGTAAGCTTCTGAGCCCCCCAAGCCTTTCAGTGTTGAGGGAAGCCTTCTAGCTTATCAGTGGGAGTGGTAAGCACTAGGTAGCTTGTCTACCACAAGAGGAGTGGTTTCTGGCCCAGAAATTGTATTTTTTAGGCTGTTTGAGCACTTTTTCCATCTCCTTCAACTTTCTAGTTTAAAAGCCCACATTGAATTTTTTCCCACCTTTCCTATAACTAGTCTAGTCCAGACACAGATTTGCTGTATACAAGACTGTTTGTAAGCTTCTGAGCCCCTCAAGCCTCTCTGTGTCGAAGGGAAGCCTTCTAGCGTGTCAGTGGGAGTGGTAAGCACTAGGTAGCTTATCTACCACAAGGTGAATGGTTTCTGGCCCAGAATTTGTAGTTTATTGGCAGGTTGGGCAGTTTTTCCATCTCTTTCAACTTTCTGGTTTAAAAGCCCACATTTCACTTGTTTCCCACCTTTCCTATAACTAGTCTAGTCCAGACACAGATTTGCTGTATCCAAGACTGTTTGTAAGCTTCTGAGCCCCTCAAGCCTCTCTGTGTTGGAGGGAAGCCTTCTAGCGTGTTAGTGGGAGTGGTAAGCACTGGGTAGCTTATCTAACACAGAAGGAGTGGTTTCTGGCACAGAAATTGTAGTTTATTGGCTGTTTGGGCAGTTTTTTTCCCATCTTCTTTAACCTTCTGTTCTAAAAGCCTGCATTTACTCTTTTCCTGCCTTTCCTGTAACTAGTCTATTCCAGTTACAGATTTGCTGGATCCAGGACTGTATATAAGCTTCTGAGCCCCCCAAGCCTTTCTGTGTTGAGGGAAGCCATCTAGCTTATCAGTGGAAGTGGTAAGCGCTAGGTTGCATATCTACCACAAGAAGAGTGGTTTCTGGCCCAGAAATTGTAGTTTATTGGCTGTTTGAGCACTTTTTCCATCTCCTTCAATGTTCTGGTTTACAAGCCCACATTTGTGCTTGTTTCCCATCTTTCCTATAACTAGTCTATTCCAGATACAGATTTGCTCTATCCAAGACTGTTTGTAAGCTTCTGAGCTCCCCAAGCCTTTCTGTGTTGGAGGAAAGCCTTCTAGCTTATCAGTGGAAGTGGTAAGCACAAGGTAGCTTATTTACCACAAGGGGAGTGGTTTCTGTCCCAGAATTTGTAGTTTATAGGCCAGTTGGGCAGTTTTTCCATATCTTTCAACTTTCTGGTTTAAAAGCCCACATTGAACTTGTATATCGCCTTTCCTGTAACTAGTCTAGCCCAGATACAGATTTGCTATATCCGGGACTATTTGTAAGCTTCTGAGTGGTCCCAAAGTCTGCTCTTCAATAGTTCCCTTAGATCTGCTAGTTCTCTCCCCTCCTGCACTTTTACTAGCTTATTAGTCTAGCACTTTACCATACTAGACTTCTTGTAGCAACTATTGTAGCACACAAAAGTGCTACCAGCACTAAATGTTCTGCAAGGAAACAACTCCAGTACTTATTATTAATGCCCACCCCTCCAGGCATGTCTACAGGTCAGATCCCTATGCTTTCTCCTGTTAACCTAGTGAACTTGGGCATCCTGAGGCAATGTAGCAACTGCCTCATGTACACTGACAACCGTCTCCTCTTACCTCTCAACACTCAGACTTACGAGAGATGCACTTATATATCCAAATTGGAAGCCATGCACTCTCTAGCCAAGACTGGAATAGCTTGTCAAGAGGAGAAGGTCAACACTTGCACCACACCACATGGAACACATAGTCCTCCAGAACACACACCAGCACTACCTTCACATAAAAACACAAACCACACACCCACCTTTGCTGAGGGTCTCAATAAAAATCTACCCAAACAGCAGAGACCTCCAAGGCAGAAATGCACTTGACCACCACAACACAACACTAATCATGAGACACATAACTCTCCTAAACAGTGTGCCACTCAACCAAACCCCCTAAGGCAAAACAGTATGCCCACCACACTAGTCATAGGTGACTCAATAGTGAGGCACACTGATGTCCCACTCACTAGACTGAATAAGGAGAAAGTAACAGTCAGCTGCCTGTCAGGTCCCAGGATCAGTCCATATAACACACACTCAGGTCCCTCAAAAACAGGTACAAATATGACTCTGTCATTGTACATGTGGGTGTGAATGACCTGAGACATCCTCCCTGGACTACATGAAAAGAGACATGGAGGAGCTCTCGGATTATTTAGCCCAGGCGGGTATGACCCTAGCCCTGAGCAGCATCCTACCATCACCCAGAATGATACCACAGTACAAGTAGAAAATGATTGATTTCAACAATTAGCTAAGTTTCTGTTATCAGTCTAAGGGGATCCAGTATCTGTCTGCCTGGGATGACATGATCAACAGACCTTGATGTTTGCCAGTGATGGCCTGCGTCTGTCACCCCTGGGCTTCTGGATACTGGCCAAGGCTTTTGCCACCCCTATAGTGCCTTTTATACTTTTATAGACCAAATTACCACCATAACAGCTACAAACAAATGCAATCTGAGGGTCATGGTGCTCAGTGCTAGAAGTCTAAATCTCAAAATGCACTCACTTGAAGCACTCCTTAAAATGGAGAACATCAACATTTGTGCTGTAACAGATACCTGGTTCAAGGCAACAAAAAGCACCCCTGCACTACCAGGCTATAACTCATTCCACACCTTTTGGCCCCAGAACTTGGACCAAAGCTACAAAGGTGGTGGTGTTTCTATAATCATAAAGAATGTGCACACCTCCAGACTGGTAGCCCAACATAATGCATCAGAGATAGTTCAGGTGCAGCTAACATTGGGCACATGAACACAACTACACTTGCACATCAGGTGGACCTATATAACTACCAAGGTGTTCTGTGGGCTGATTTGGTGAGCCACTAAACACCTGTCATCCCTTGGTTGGCAGGCATGGGAATAGAACATAATAGCAGTGATTGCAGGGGACATCTGCATAGGATGTATCAATTGACTGCAGCAACTTTTAACAGACACTCCAGGCATACAGCCATACTGGGATTACACATTTAATTTCTGACTGAACATTGCTGATGAACACATTCTTGCTAATGGTCTTAACAGTCTGTGATATCTAAAGACACAATTATCTACTCATACTATGGGCTACCTCACCCATTTACCTGTAGTTCCTATGGAGAGAGAATTTGCAAGCATTACATGACTGCTACTGTAATATTTAGTGCTACATAGCACTGGATTTAAACCCTGGTCTGTGTGTGGCAAAATGTACTGTATACAGAGTATTTAACAAACTGAGCTACTAAGTCACTGTTAATTACTGACTGACTGATATTTGCCTTGAGCTCACCTGGAACCAAAAGATGATGTGGTAGTACTACTACAGTATTATACTAGACTGCAGTGACAGTAGAACACACATGCATGAAATACAAGCATAACAAAGATAGTAGGTAAGCTATATATCAGTATAAACAATGCTTGGTGTACACAATTTACTGTTAATGGTTTGAAACTTCTGTGAAGTCAACAAACAATATCAGCTAATGGAGTGGTCTACCTCACCCATATACCTTTATTACCTGCTGTCTGTGGACGACAGAGTATTATGTGAACAATATTGGCCTAGAGAGAGTCTTGAACCATACTATATAAGTTAACCATTACAAGTTGCATCCATTGGAATTGCATTCTACAGCTATGACTGCAACATCTTACCTTACAGCCTGAATACATACAACTCTACTGCAATGGGTACAACAAAACAATCTTGATGTACAACAATTTCCTTGGTGTTATTGGTATTGTTTCATGTTATTATTGGACTACAGTTGGCATTATTCACTTCTTATAATACAGCTCTACTTCCACATTTATTACACTACAGACTTTATTGTATATACTTTATAGGTTCATAGGTTCATAGGTTCATACTAGGCTATCTGCCCTAGGGCATTTATAAGCCTAAAACACAAAGTTGGAGGTGAACAAGCAAAAGTAACAAACGCCACAAAACTGAAAATACTGAACTAAAACACAAAGTTGGAGGTGAACAAGCAAAAGTAACAAACGCCACAAAACTGAAAATACTGAACTAAAACACAAACTTTGTGTTTTAGTTCAGTATTTTCAGTTTTGTGGCATTTATAAGCCTAGCCAGAGTGTGTGTGGCTTTCACCACCCCTTAGGATGAGAATACTATACCCATTAGTTTGCTGTGCCTCTGTCCAGCAGTGACACAGAGATGATTCCCGGGGTAAACCTACGATCTCCCATCCACTCGTCAAGATTTCTCTTGAACAGAGTCAGTGAGGGGCTCTGCCTCACATGGACTGGGATTCTGTTCCATAGTGTAGGGAGTCTCTGGGTGATGAATCTGTCCCTCCAGCATGTCCTATTTATATCCGTGTTGAGGTTTAAGTCTCTTGCTCTCGTGGCTCTGGTGGATTTGGATTTTTTGAGGTGGAGCATGTCTATTAATTCTGGGTTGGACATGGCCTTGTATGTCAGGCACAGATCACCTCTGAGCAGACGGTATGCGACTGAATAGAGCTGGAGTTTCTTCAGTCAGGCATTGTATGACATATGTTTGAGCCCCTTTATCCTTTTGGTGAGGAACTTTTGGGGTCTTTCCAACTGCTGCAGGTGTCGGGTAAGGTACATTCCGAATGGGGCGTTGTACTCAATCATTGGTCTGATAAGGGAAGAGTACAAAGGTACAATGACCTCTCCTGATCTGGATGTGAATCCCTTCATGATCAGGTGGGCAATGTAGGAGGTCTTCCTAACCACTTTGGCAATGTGAGTGTCAAAAGAGAGGTTACTGTCAACTTGGGTCCCCAGGTCCCTGATAACTTCTTCCGTGTTTAATGGATTACCACCTATGTGGTAATTAGGGGTTACCTTGTTTTTCCCAAAGGGTATGACTATACATTTTTTGGCATTTAGCTTAAGGCCATGGCTCTGGCACCAGTTATCCATTTCTATGAGACCTCTCTGGAGGATGTCTGTGTCTGATGGAGTGTCAATTATGGTGCCCAGTTTGCAGTCATCTGCAAATTTTGTCAGCCACAATCCCCCTATGTTTGCCTGCACTTCAGAAAAATAAATGCCAAACAAGAGGGGGCCCAGGACTGAGCCCTGTGGGACACCACTCATGACCGGCTTAGAGTCTGACATGGCACCAGCAACTCTAACCCTGTGTGTTCTGTCCTTGAGCCAGTTTGCAACCCATCTTGTGACATATGGGTTTACATCTAAGCTTGTGAGCTTTTCTATGATGCCCAAGTGGGGTATTGTGTCGAACGCTTTTGCTAGGTCAAGGTAGGCTGTGTGAACTGCCTTACCCTCATCAATGGCCTTAGTGACTGTTTCAAAAAAGTCGACGAAGTTCAAGAGGCAAGATCTGCCCTTGACAAAGCCAAATTGGGTAGGATCCAGTGTCTGTAGGTCCCCAATGTCTTTATTTAAGAGTTCCATTATGATCCTTTCCATAGCCTTGCAGACAAGGCTTGTCAAGCTTATGGGGCGGTAATTTCCAGGGTCCGTAGAAGCACCACCTTTGTGGAGTGGGACCACAGTTGCCGTACGCCATTCTTTGGGTACGTATCCTGTAGTAAGGCTAAGATTAAACAGCAGCCTTATGTGTGGGTTTAGTTCCTCATTGAGTTCATGTAGCACACAGCCGGGGACACCGTCCGGTCCCATTGATGCTGTGTTTTTTGCTTTAGAGAGAGCAGCTCTCACCTGGGCATCTGAGATGTTTGGGAGGCTAGACTCTGGTGGGATAGATATTTCTCCTTTTGGGGGTGGAGAAATTTGCACTGAACCTGTCTGCCAGTATGTTGGCAATGTCTGTGGGTTCAGTGATTTTTTATCATTTTGGACTAATTCTGAGCATATCTGGGAGTTTCCACCCAGGTTTCTAACATAGCTAAAGAAGGCCTTATGATTGTCTTTTGTGTCATTAGCGATTTTTCTCTCAAAGTTGGCCTTGGATGATTTTATGAGTGATCGTAGTTTTTTGCTAGTATTGATCAGAGATGCCTTCCCTTTTAGGGATTTTGCTCTGTCATGTAGTAGCTTTCTCCTCTTGTTGTAGAGTTTGTTCATGGCTGGGGTCCACCAGACCGGGCGCCTGCCTTTGGTGGAAAGGGTCTTGATTTTATTAGGGATTGCTTGATCCATACATTCCTGGAGGTGCTCGTAGAAGGCATTTGTAAGGGTTTCAGCAGCGTGGGTTGTGGTTTCCACTGGCTCGGGGGCCTTAAAGGATACCACTCCAGTCTTAAGAAGTGTGAAGTTTGCTTTTGAGAAGTTCTTCACTGTGGTCTTTTGCTGGGGTGGGGGCGGGATGTGGATCTCCAGTGAGATTAATTTATGGTCTGATCTCACCAATGAGGGATATACTTCGTGTGGAGCATTTTGTCCCCATGTTTGTGATGATCAGGTCTAGTATATTTTCTCCTCTTGTGGGAATGGTGACTAGTTGTTCCATAGCATTTGAGTTTATGAACTCCAGGAACCTTTGGGCTAGGGTGTTGGGGCTTGAGTAATGTTCCCAGTCTATGTTTGGGTAGTTGAAGTCACCCAATATGATGGTGTTTGGAGAGACATTCATACTCTCCAGTGTCTTCAGGAAGGCTGTGTGGGTTTCCTGAGTTTGAGAAGGTGGTCTGTAGCATGTTACAAACTGTAGGGCAGTTTTACCTATGGTTAATTGCACCTGGATGGTCTTCGATGCTTCGTGCATTGCCACTAACCTGGAGGTGTGGGTATCCTTTATGAATATGGATACTCCCCCTCCTTTTGTGGTTCGGTCCGGATTTTGGGGCGGAACGCATGATATGAGGTATAACCTGATAGTGCTGGGGTGCTCTCAGGAGCCTTGAACCAGGTTTCAGTCACAGCACAGACATCGATGTTCTCCATACTGAGGAGGGCTTCGAGGGCGTGCATCTTGAGGTTTAGACTTCTGGCATTGAGCAGTATTACCCTTAGTTTTTCTCCATTTTTGTTTTCTAGGGCGGTAGGTTTATCATTTGAGCCTTGCCTAAAAAGGCACTGTGGGGTGGCAGAGCCTTTGCCAATATCCGGAAGCCCAGGGTGACAGGTGCAAGCCATCCCTTGCAAAGCAGCGTGGCTTGTCAAGCATGTCATCCCAGGCAGACAGACATTGGATCCCCTTAGAATGACACCAGTAATTAAGCCAATTATTAAAGCTGATCATTTTGTCTCTGTATTGTGGCATCATTCTTGGTGAGGGTAGGATACTGCTCAGGGTCAGGGTCATACCGGCCTGGGCTACATAATCTGAGAGCTCTTCTATGTCTCTTTTCATGTAGTCCAGGTAGGTACGTCTCAGGTCGTTTACACCGGCATGGACAATGACTGAGTCATACTTGTACTTGCTGTGGAGTGACCTGAGTGCTTGTGTTATGTGGTGGATTCTAGCGCCTGACAGGCAGCTTACTGTGATCTTTTCCTTGTTCAGTCTGGTGAGTGGGACGTCAGTGTGTCTGACTATGGAGTCACCTATAACAAGTGTGTCTGGCATTGTGTTTGGCCTTAAGGGCTGTGACTGTTTAGCACACTGACTTTGAGAACTATGTGTTGCATGTCTTATGTCTTGAGGTGGCAGTTGCTTGGGTGTCTGCTTTGGAGGCCTCTGTAGTAATGCAGTTATTGGTTTTGTTTCATGTTTTTATTGCACTACAGTTGGCATTATTCATTTTTTGCAATACAGCTGTAATTCCACATTTATAGCACTGCAGACTTTATTGTATATACTTTAATGCAGTTAATACTTTACTCTTTCTTACTTATTTCACTACATTTAGCACAATACATCCATACTCACCACACTCATGGCACAACCTGGCCAAGTACCTGCCGTGCGACTCGACATTGAGAGTCCTCTCAGCTGCAGCTGTTGGTATATATTAGTAAAACAGAAGTAAAATGACTTACATACTTCTGGGGCATTCCCTGCCAGAGCTTCTTGGACACAGGTGACCAAGAGTCTCCTCTTTCATCGTTTCAGGTCATGGTGGTGACATCCTGTGCAGGGGATACCAGTAACACTGGTGAGTTCTCTGGCAGTTGATCCCAAGTCTTCACCTTACACTCTGAATCCTGGAAACCTTCCTGCAGCAGCCGGTCATCATGCTTTTTAACTAGGAGTCCAAACATGACCCTGAACTCCAGAATGCTCCAACACTGTGCCCAAAAGCATGCCCTTCACCAACTCCAGCCATAGCAACCATCAGAGAAAGAACTCCGATAGTTTCTGCTGTATTCCCACCTATTAGACATAATATAGGCTGCTTTCCAACCCTTATACATCAGTGGGCAACATTCAAAAAAGTGCAGTGTTGCTTAGTACCACACAAACCAGTACAGCTGAGCTGAGAAGGGTGAAAACTCACAGAATTGCAGTCTTAGTGGAGCTTAGCACCATGAAAACCAGCCAAGCAGTGTCAAGCAGGGCACAAACATTGGCAGCCATTACCATGTTTATGCAGTGCTTAGCAGGTCTCAGCATAGCTGAGCACAGTGAGGCCATCTGTTAATTAACACATGCATAATATGTATATCAAAATTAAATACATATTTTCCCTTCCATGTATTCAAACCCCGGAGCTTCTGCACATGAAGCCGTAACTCTAGCTATGAGGATATTAAAATAATTGTTATACCTTCATTTATACCACTGAGCCACCTGTAAGCAGTGCTGAGCAGCACGCTGCACCACACAAACATGCTTAGAGATGCTTAGAGACACTTTTAAATAATGAATTACATCCAGTTTCTATTTTTGGATGTCTGGCAGGTGTCTGCTATGTTATATGTGAGCACTGCTTGGCATTGCTGCTCTCCATGCCATGCAAACATGTTTTTTAAAAAATAAAAATATAAGAATAAAACACAGGACATCGCAGGGAGTCTCATGCTTATCTGCAGCCATGGTTAGCCCTAAACCTCTCCCTGCACTTCATTAATATGCATGGCATGCTGCTGAGGGGGAACCATGTACACAGACATGGTAACAATCTGTGTAGGCTCTACACAGTGCCTACATGGATTTTATTAAATCCTGAGGTTACTTTAATTTATGTGTATTGCATAGTGCAATTAATTCACTGTTTAAATCTTGAGATGTCTCTGTTATAAACATATAAATGTTTTTGCTTTAATAGATGCTTTGCACATTGTCATAATAACTTTGTATTTGTAACCCTTGAGCTTTTCTTCATGGGTATCCATAGAAAAGTGGTTTTAATTCCGAGTTTGACTTTCTCAGTAAACAAATGTAAATAAATAAGTAAATAAAGAATGGGAGTGATGGGGCTGAAGCTCCAGGCTCACACACATGGAAGAGGCCCTGCCATTTCTATTTCCACTTCAGTCTGAAATAATGTGATATTGAAACACTAAACAGACCACTTAAAATTTTTAACTCCATATACACTAGGCACATAATTCCTCACTAATTCAAAAACCTTAGGCAGAGTACAGGCAAACAAACTATCAAGCAAAGGGAGAGTGAAGCTCTGAGACAAGCACTCCATTTTGTAACTAATCAGTTTAGTAACCTTAGGATCCTTGATTGAGGCGTTTCTTCATTATATATGTAAATATGATAAGCACTGCTGCGAAAGGAAAACAACTGATACATAAACTGAATGGAAAGACTAAAAGGATAACACAAAGAACAAATAAGATGTGACCGACGTGCGTGAAAGACAGGAGCCAATGTGCTGCAGCAGTTCCTGTGCAACACTGGGAAAAACAACAGCAGAAAATGGGCTTGACAAAGTATACTACGGTGCTCCTTAAAATATTAAGTGCATTAACATCATGCCATGCTTCCCAAGACTGTGCAGTCGGTGGTGATAATAGATGATGGGCAGACATTCTTGAAGTTATGCTATTCCTTTTTACCACTGTACAAGGGAAAGTGCAGACATATGTATAACATATTCTGACTGGAGCATCTTTATTTGACAACCATGTTGTACTTGTCTTGTTGGCATTGCCTTTGTTCATATTGGTCACCAAACCATTGTACTGAACATGCTTAATGTGTGGCAGTGCTAATATATGTTTGTGAAGAAAGTATGAGTCAGCTGTGTTATACAATATAAAGAAATTCTATTAGAAGAATAATACACTTGCATTAAAATATGAACAGCCATCTATTATTCATCAAATTATAACCAACCTTATTTTCTTCAACTTGGGCTGATTGAGGTAAAAAAAATACTTGAAGCACATGTCAAGATGGGCCAGATAGAAAGAAACTATGTGATGGCCCATAAAAGCAAAGGTATTTTATAGCTTGACAACTGGGTAGTTTGTTGGGATAGCGTGACATATTAGTGGGTGGTCAGGCCCATTTGAATAGTAGTAAGCATTGCTAAAGTAGTTATACACACCATTTCACATGAGATGATTATCGAACTGCTTGCCAGACAGTAAACTGGGGAAACCATGCAATGGGCAAAACTTTCACAGATAATGAACCAATGCAAAAAGGGTACTTGAGCAATAGAATACCATAGATAATATAATATGGTAGAGTCAACTGTGGGAAGTGGGCTGAAAATGGAATGGAGCAGAAAAATCTATTGCAGAAAGGAAATGTTTTGTACATTAGACACATCACTACTGCAATCATGACTGGGAAAAACATTACAGAAAACATTAATATGCAGTGAAAAGCTATGAATTTCTTTGGATACTTACTGAAACCCATAGCCACCCTAGCTAATAACAGACTGAAGAAGCATAACATAGAAACAATACTGTGATAGATGTGATGTGTACTGATAAAAGGAATAAAGGGACATGGACATAGGTTTAGACATAGATATTTGCTAAGCATGGATTCGAAGAGACTATTAGGGAGTCTAGTTCAAATTCCCAATTGTCAGAAAGGATTGCCTGGTTAAATAACTTGCTCAAGGTCACATAGTAGGAAAATGAAGATGAAATTATTCAAATCATGTACTCAACATTGCAAGCAGAGCTTTGTTCATCTGCACTTGCTATCAGACATCACAAGTTCATTTAGTGGAACCATACCTCTCAACTTGGAAACATCAAAAATCTGGACAAAGGCCCATGAAAAATAAGTATAAATATGTATGCTTATTAACATAAACTTTGCATACATGATTATGTATCCCCACCCATTTCAATGGAATTGTGGGATATCAACTTTCAAATGCAAACTGAAGAACAGACAACCAAAATATGGCCCCAGCTCAGAGTCCCCCTGCAGCCATTCCAATGTCCCATTACTTGCCTATTTCATCCCATTTACCATAAACACTGTAATGTGCATACTGCTTTACTTTTACAATGATTATTTGGATTTTATTTTACATTTTATAGCACAAACACTAATAGACATCTGCTAAACAAAGCAATACAGTCTCACAATAAAAATTGACTTAGCATTAAAACTTCTTTGCCTTTGAAATTCACATTCGTTGAAACAGAATGGAATGGACTTAGTTTGGAACATTTCTAGCAGGTATTTAACACAAACTGAGCATTCTGTTTTGTGGAAAGGATTTTCTTTTATACCTGCTCAAACCTCTGTATTATCTGATGTGTTAGTAGACATCAAAATG
Organism: Protopterus annectens; assembly: GCF_019279795.1. Classification (NCBI taxonomy): domain Eukaryota; kingdom Metazoa; phylum Chordata; order Ceratodontiformes; family Protopteridae; genus Protopterus; species Protopterus annectens. The sequence continues at coordinate 987,145,365 of NC_056744.1, forward strand.
TTCACATGCAATGTACAACTTAAAATGTTATTTAATGACATATCATTTAATGATAATAGTTTTATATTTAGGAAACCTAGTGTGTTTAACCCTCAGTGTCACCCAGTGTTGGATGTATTTTATAAGTTATATGAACAACAAGTGTATGAGTTATTTCACAGTAATAAGAAAGGTATTAAAAGTAGGTTTGACAATTTGTCATGTAATGAAAAACAAGCACTTAAAGTCTTGGAATCAGATGAGTCTGTTGTGATCCACCCAGTGGACAAGGGTGGTTTAATTGTAATGAATAGAGTGTATTATTTTTCTACACTGAATGCCATGTTAAGAGATGTTAAAGTATATAAATGTATTGATAAAGGGACAATCAGTAGTTTGCATGAAAGGATGATCAATACTTTGCATGAAAGGGTGTTAAATGCACTTGTTGAGTGTGTGAATGACTTGGTAATTACCAAGGATTTATTTTGATATTTTGTGGTCGAACACCCTTTAGTACCTACATTCCAGGGTTTGCCTATGATACACAAGGATCCTTTTAAACCTCCATTCAGGCCAATAGTAGCAGGTAGTGGCTGGCTGACTGAGCCATTATCCATTTATATTGACAAGCAGCTTAGACCAGCACTGAAGAATTGTAAATATTTTCTTTATGATAGTAAGCAATTTCTACAAGATTTATTTGGTTATACTACGGGAACAATTCAAGAATACTGTGGACAATGATTGTTTTGTGCACACTAATCAATATAAGAAGAGTTGCCAAAGAGCAATTTATGTCCATAGAAGAGTATGCACCTGCAGCACATATTTTGTAATGTGTTGAGAGGACAAGCTATGAGGTGCTCAAGGCTTGCTGATAGAGATGGTAACTTTGAACAAGAACTTAAACAACTGGAACATGATTTTAAGAGAAGAGGTTATAGTGGAAATTATATCATGGAGGCATGTAATTATGCTAGAGATGCTCGGATGAATAGAGGAAAGGCTTATTATTCAGCTGGTGGCTATAATAGCACCAAACAGAATAAAAGTTTTGATAATGTAACATTTAAGTTCACATATACTAGTGATAATAGGGTGTTGAAAGGAATATTAGAAAGAAATTGGCATGTCCTGCAGGTTGATAGTGAAATAGCACATTTAGTAGTCGAGAAACCCCACATGGGCTATAGGAATAGTAAATCACTCAAACAGAGACTATGCTATCCAAGAAATAATTGCGATATAAAGGCTTACATGCATGGTGGAGGAACCAGATTAATAACTGTAATTTTTGTGCATATATTTCTGAGGATTTGGTATTTGAACACCATGATACAGCAAGAAGATATACTGTTATGGTCGATGCAGACAGTAACAGTAAAAATTTAGTGCATCTTGCTTGCTGTATATGTCGTAAAGCATTTTACATAGGTAAAATCAACAGACGTTTGAGGGAACGTATAAGAGACCATATGTATTAGTTAAAGAGAGGACAGAACTATAGTGCTATTGCTCAACATGTGTTAACATATGGAGCTGACCACCAATTTAGGTTTAGTGTATTAGAATTGGTTAAGGAGGATATTATATGGGCAATATCAGTGGTAGAACAAAAGAGAAGGAACTTAAATGGATCATGAATTTGGGGGCACATTTAGTAATTACCCCTAAACTAAAGAATATGAGGTTGTTGAAATAAGTCCCCTGTTCTATATCATATATTCATGTTTTTAAAATATTTACATGTGTATGTATATATATATATATATATATATATATATATATATATATATATATATATAGTTCCACTTGAAACCGGTGAATGTTCAGAACATCGAAGTTCTGATCATCAAGACCAGAACATCGATGTTCAGAACATCGAAGGTTCAAAGTGAACCACACAAAAAGAAATAAACTTACAAAATCTATTTTATGCAGGGGGGCTCGTCCCCCTGCACCCCCATGAGGGGGGCTGTGCCCCCCCACTTTAATATTCCAACTCCAAGATTGCACTACAGTGGGGTAAGGGAAATCTCCCATTTACCGCTATATGCAGTAGCGCTAAACGGGAGATTTCCCGTACCCTACCTGCAACGCCAACACTCAGATGGCATACACACACACGACATGCAGGGCACCTTGCTGCCCTGCATACACACCCACAATTTTACATTTTTACCTACCTGGCACTTCCATTTTGAACCTTCGATGTTCTGAACATCGATGTTTTGGTCTCGATGATCAGAACTTCGATGTTCTGAACATTCAACGGTTTCAAGTGGAACTATATATATATATATATATATATATATATATATATATATATATATATATATATATGTATGTACATATATTTTTATGTATTATATGTATGTATGCTAAGGTTTTAGTGTATATCACTTGTATTATTATGTTGGTGCTTTAAATTCTGAAAGCATTTGATTGTGATGTGTGATTGGTTAGTTTGAACATGATTTTGTGATGTGTGAGTATTAAAAGGGGCAATGGGTGGGTTAATATGATGGTCTGATGAAGCAAACAGTTGGTCTGTGAAAATGCTCACCTGTTTTACCATTTTTTATCTGTTTGTGAATAAATTAAGCCCTTGGCTGAAGAAACTGTGTTGGAGAGTACTTTGGAAAAATATCCAAGTTTGGATCTCTGCTAGTGCTGCCTTGGTATTTCTAGACTTTATTTCATTGAAATAGCATTGAAACCTACATCCAAAGAAAATGCATCTTGCCAGTGGTGGATAAAGATTACCTTTGGGCTGTTTTCAAATCACAGACCCCTTGCATACGAAGCATACATGTGTTCTTGCTTGATACACCTTCTGAACTGTATTAAATTGTATTCCTTGTATAATACAGTACACTTGTTAGAGCGTGTTTTAAATTTATTGTTTTGAACATTTTTACAGTAAACAATGAAACAAAATGCATGAACCAATAATGACAAAACTACCCAATTCAGAACCAATAATGACAAAACTTCCCAATCCAGAACATTTCCATTATAAAACGTCTACTCAAAACGTCTACAATCCACCAGTATCAATAAATATGCACAATCTCTGCAGAAGTAAAAGTCATCTAAATAATTCCATATTAAAGAGATGTGTAACTAATGAAGAGGTTGCTGCTAACAAACAACTTTATATTTTGTTTCATCTACAAGTAAAGTGTCTATTCCCCTTGAAGAATAAATTGCCTATGTTACATTAAAAAAAATGATAAGCTAGTAATATTTAAATAGGGAATGGATGGCAAACTGAAAACAGGTTCATATTTACTAGGTATCTCTGCCAAAGGAGGACATTCTCAGGATTGCAGCATCCACCCCCTTTAAAAGTACAACACAGTACAGTATCAGCAATCCATCTACATACTGCAGGAGTAGAACTCGTAGCCTTCTGCAGCAAAAGCAAGTATACTACCTGTTGTGCTAGTAACAATGCAAGTAGATTTTGCATAAGCAGCACTAATCTTCACTTTCCCTCAAGAACCGTGCAGCACAAGAAATCAGGAAAAAGCCAAAATTTATTGGGGGGGGGGCAGAACTGGGGACACATTTTAAACACTGGTTGTGTAATCTTAGAAAGTTGCTAGAATAAAATGTTGTGTTACCATGTATTTCCTGAATGATAGAAAGACTGAAACTTAAATGGCTATCATTATTTAGTGAATTCACTTCTTACTGATTTGCCAGAAAACCATACATTTTATTTTATTTTTATTTAACATTTGTTTACTGGGAAAGTCTGACTTGGAATGAAGCCAGTTTTCAGCAGAGGTCCAGGGAGAAATGCTCCTGACGTATGTCTTTGTATCGTGGGAGGAAACCAGGGTACCCAGAGGAAACACACACAGGGAGAATATGATGACTCCACACAGAAGGCATTTCAACTGAGAATCAAACCAGAGAACCTCTTGCTGGGAGACAACAACACTACCAGTGTGCCATCCAAATTTTAAGAGAAACACACCAAAAGTATGAGGCAAACAGTCCAGACATTTTGTGAAAATTTGTACAGATGAGAGCTATAACCCTTCAATCAGAAGTATCAGAAGTGGTGGTATGGGTAGAGAACTCAGGCTCTTGCTTCTTGTACCTATGATACAGGGTTTGAGCCTGAGTAACCCTAACCACCAGGTATACCTAACTGGGGCATCACACATACACACACACACACACACACACACCCACACACACACACACACACACACACACACACACACACACACACACACACACACACACACACACACACACACACACACACACAAGCAAACTAAATAAATAAAGCCAGCATAAATAAGTGAGCAAACTCAGCCAGCACACACACCCCTAATATAATTACATGTAGTGCGATAAATTTGAGCCAACTTTGACTAACTAACTAAAGCCAGCATAAATACATAAATGAGCAAACCTGGCCATAAATAAATATATGAATGCAGCAGCTGCTGTGGACATTAAACGGCCAGCATAAATAAGTATGTGAATGCAGCAACTGCCGTGGACATTAAAACAATTACATCAGTATCCATTCCTTAACTTAGTAGATAATATAGATGAGAATTATTTGTCAGTAATGGACCTACCCTTGTGCATAGGGACCACTTTGACCTGCTGACACATGCTGACGACGGCGCCTATTTAAGTTGTGTTAGGTTCTACAAGGTTTTGCTTTATGGATGAACCAAATAGGAATATTCCTGGGGTCCTTGATGCTTTTGACTGTAGGCAAGGCTGTCCCTATATGATCTTAAGTTTTGTTCAATGGGCCATCAAGTGAAAAAGTGTAAAATAGACACATGAGTAGCTTGCTTAAATTAGTGCTAAATTTACTCACACATGTGTTGCTGCTATATTATGATTTATGTGTACTGTATCTTTGATATATCATAATTTATGTGTACTTATCTTTCATATATTATGATTTATGTGTACTCTATCTTTGACTTTAAGTGACACTGTGGATACTACAGTCTTTGAAATCACTCCTGATTTTCCATATATAACTTTATATGGTTTCATAGTTATCTTCTGATTTAAAGACAAGCTGGAGTTCATAGGAATTAACTTCATAAATGTGTTTTTCCTGACATTGAAGAAACCTATATCATGGCTTAATCTGCCAGTATAACTAAATCTTATGGGAGCATTGCTACATTGAATGCTGTAAAGTTGTTATGAGCTTTCTCTTTTCGTGCCGTTTAGAATATGACCTATTTTCTGCAGGCAAGGTCTTCATTTATTTTATGCTAGCCATGATTCATGAAATACCTTGAAGTAGTGGTATTGTGCATAACTTTAACCTTGTTTTGTGCCAATATTACTATGTCATGGTTTGATTTTATAAGAAAAAATATAATGGTCAGGACTACCAACTTGTGATTATGTTAATGATGTGATATCTAGTATGTTATTTGTCCTGGTAGGGTTTTTCACAAAGTGTTCCAATGAAGCATTATAATATTTGATTAGTGGATTTGTTATTGTCTTAGTCAGATGAATACCTCTCAACTGTTCAGATTTTCATAGAATGTCCAGATTTTTGCCCCATATATCTGGTCTGTTCCTTATAATAATCTGTTGTTTTCTGGGAGATCACTGAAGACTGAAGTCAGTAAATAATGACAAGCATTTTATTTTCAGACTTCATATCCTTCAGAAAATGCATTCTAACATATGCCCTTTATTCTAGCAACGTCCTGAGTTTATAAGACAATATTTAAAATCTGTCCCTTTTTTTCAGGCCTTTAACCCCCATTGTTTTAGGCTTTGTCCAGATTTCTTGCACTAATAGGTTGAAAGGTATAATTAGTTTTGAGGTAAATGAAACACCCAAACTTAATGTGCTCATTTGGATTGCTTGCTCTTCAAGTTTATTAAGATACCTGTCATTTTCCATAAAGAAGATATCAAAGGGATCCAGTAACTTTCAACAATCCAATACTCAATATCATTAATGGATATGATGACTCTTATTGTCTTACCACTGTGCCTAGGTTGTAATATTGTACCTTTAGACTTACACGTGCGTGCGCATACACACACACACACACACACACACACACACACACACACACACACACACACACACACACACAAGCATTCCACAAAATCTGAATGAGTGGAAGGTGTTATGAATCTGAGGTGATGATAGAGAGTTGAGATATAACAAAAACATTAACTAGAAATGGAAACACCTTTCCCATGATCAAATGTTTGGTCTAGGAGATGTTCTAAAAACTGAATTTAACAGCTTATTACAAACATGACCTAAAAATTACAGGCTACAATGAAGAATAATAAAAAAGCCTTTAGTCTCAATCAGCCATGAGAAGTTCTGTCCTAGACAAACAGTTAGATGGACAGTCATTCTCTAACCACTGACTGCATCCAACCAATAGCTTTAGATATGCAGGGTCTTCTGTTTTAGGGTCAGGAGAAGGATCATTCATGTTTATCATATCATATCATGTCATATCATATCATATCATATCAATTGTATCATTTATAAAAAAAATTAAAAATCAACTCATGTCTGCTAGTGATCACCTAGTGTGACAACATAAAGATACCCAATGCATTCAACAGTTAATTAAATCCTTGTGGAACACCACACATTATTGACACAGAAAATGAAGACCTTATTTCAATAAATACTTTCTGGGTTCAGTTCTCTAATAGCTGATAAGCCAGTGGATTATTACTGCCATTTCTCGCCAACAGAATTCATATAGACAATCCACTGCTGTATTTTGAGTCATGGTGTCCTGTGCTGCCCCTAATGTTTAAGTCACTTTAATTTGTAGTTTCAACCATATATCAAATTTAAACATTTATAATGGAGGTATTTATATAATTTATAAATAAAGAACATATTATTAAATATGCATGCGTAAATGGGAGTGCCTTCATTGAAGGTTGGGCGTTGAGCTGGCACCTCAGCATTTCGTAAAAAACAGAGTTCCGCTGTGGCGACCCCTTACCGGGAAAAAGTCGAAAGACAAATAACATTGACATTTACCAAATACAACACAAATCTGTGCACACAGCATACCTCAACTTGGCAAAAGCTTTCGACACAACCCCACACACAGGCATTACTGATAAACATAGCAAACTGAATGTAAACCCCATTGTTGTAAGATGGGTTGCCAACTGGCTCATAAACCAGACACACACTATCTAAGTGGGTGACTCCACATCAGTCAGCAGACCTGTTAACAGGTCTGCTGACTGACTCCACATCAGTCAGCAGACCTGTTAACAGCGAGGTACCACAGGGGTCAGTGCTGGACCCCCTAATGTTTGGCATATGCTTCTCAGAAGTTGAGGTCAAAACTAAGGGGTTGTGGCTGACCACGTTTGCTGATGACTGCAAACTAGGTGCAATCATTGAATCCCCAAATTATGTCAATGTACTTCAGGAGGGTCTCACACAGACCAATAACTGGTATATTAGACACAGTCACAAACTGAATTATTTATTTATTTTATTTATTTATTGACATTTGTTGACTGTGAAAGTCCACTAGGTCAGGAACCCATTTTCATTGAAGGCATGGGGAGAAAAGCTCCACAATTAATACAGTCAGATAAAAATATAGACACTTGACAAAAGATTTTTTAAAAGCGGAAATAAGCAAAAATTAAAAAAAAAAAAAAAAAAAAATATATATATATATATATATATATATATATATATATATATATATATATAAAAGTAGAATACATAGACGATATAAAATTTATCAGTAGGTATCAGAGCTCATATAAACTTAGATAACAGTTGGTAGTATAGCAGAAAGCTTGAGTTGCTTCGTTTTGGCATTGCAGGAAAAAACATGGCAGTTCTTCATGAACAGTTATAGCGGTAATAGAGCTGTGTTGCTGTCAGGGTAAAAGTTATTTTGAACTATGGAACTGGGTTAGAAATAAGTAGTGAAGGTTTTATGGTGGTTTGTTTGATTTGCATTGGCATTCAAGGTTATGTAGGAAGTAAGTTTTTAATGCTACTTTATATGTCTTTATACAGTCTATTTGGGTAATATGGGAGAGTAAGGAGTTCCCTTTTTCAGCAATGCTATGGGAGAATAAGCATTATCCAACTCTTTTGTTGGGCTTGGTTAGCAATTTTCTGGAGGAAGGGCAGATATTTGGTTTATAAATTAGTTTATGGGCTAGCATTAGTTGGATATAGCAAAGATAGTTTGGGAAATCCAACCAGTTCAGTTCAGAGATTGCTTGGCAATGGTGTGAGCGGTTAGGCTTTCCTGAAGCAAATTTATCTATTTTATAGCAACGAGACTGAAGTTTATTGCTCAGGGATGAGTGATGGTTAGTAAAGATGACACTACCATAAAGTAGAGAAGGGATGAGTAAGGTACTTGTCAGTTTTGTTTTGGTGTTTTTGTCCATGTAAAGTTTATGATGATAAAGTTTGCCAAGTTTAAAGTGTGTTTTCTTTATTGCGTTGAGAATGTGTTTCAAAGGTGAGTTTGTCATCAATTGTAATGCCTAGTAGTTTGGCAGATTTTACTATTTCTATTTCAGTTCCGTCTTTATATAAGAATCTGAAGTCTATATCTGGTGGCTTTAAAGATAATAATAATTTTGTTTTTGTTTTTTGGCATGTAATAGCAACTGTGAATTGTTTAGCCATGATTCAATCTCTGTAAAAGCATTTTGAGTAACTGTGAGGAGGTCAGAGAAATTGTTTGAAGTAGAGATTATTGTTGAATCATCGGTGTATTGGATAATTTTACCTACTTGAGAGATTTTGTAGAGGTCATTAATAAAGAGGTTGGAGTAATGGTCCCAGAATGGCACTCTGTGGGACTCCTATGTTGCAAAGGAATGCAACGAAATGCATCATCATTCCTTTCAGCACAATGTCCTTTCACACTATCAAATCAACAATAATACCCTAAGTACCCAAGAAGTGCAAAGGGTTCTGGGATCACAAGTTGACTGTGACCTTAACTTCAACCAACATATGTCTACTGTATTAATGAAGGCTTTCTATGTATCACACTTGATTAGTAAAGGCATCACTTAGAGAGCAAAAGAGCTTATAACCCCTCTATGCTCGGCACTTATCCGGCCCACAATTGAGTATAACACCCCATTTGGCATGTACCGTACTAAGCAGCTGCAGCAATTGGAGAGACCTCAGAGGTTTTTAACAAAGAAGCTCAAGGAGCACCAGTATGTGCCTTCCACAGATCGACAAAAGTCTCTGTGACGAAACTCCATATCATATAGACTTCTTAGGGGAGACTTATGCCTGGGTACAGAGCAATTCAAGACCCAAACCTAATAACTTGCTGCATATCCATAAATCAAATGGGACTAGGGCTACCCATTCCAGAGCCCTAAATATGGCCCGCTGCTTAAATAAGACATGTTGGAGGGACAGATTTATCTCCCAGCGACCACTGCATCTTTGGAACAGGGTACTAATTCATGTGAAACAGAGCTCCTCCATGACACTGTTCAAAAACAACCTGGATGAGTGGATGAGGCACTGTAAATTCTTACTGATAGAATCCACAACCCTCCTGGACATGGGAAGTCATCACTAAATGCAATCTTGGGTGTTGACTTGCATTTCTATGGTAGTACATTGGAATGAAATGGCTAGGCTTAAAATGACCTCTGAGCTAGTAATCTCCTATGATCCTATGGTCCTATGATTTTCTATAATATTCCTAAGTCTAAATTTATGGGTGTTAAAAGAGCACTCTGTATAGAAAATAAGTATGTAATAGACATGCAAAAATTTCAAATGCAGATGCTTGTATAATGTGCTATGATATTAAGAGCAATAAATACTGAATATTGAATGAGGGAGGTCATTTAGCAACAAATATTTGAAAAATGCCTAGTGATGAACAGTGTCTTAGAATAAACACATGTTAAATGAATATATAAAATAGGAAACATGATTTGAGAATTGTGTACAAACTAATGTCAAATCCATTAGTATAAGGAAAGCTGGATGAACACCAAGTTTTACTTAAATAAATTTAGTCTGAGATCTTATTGATTAAACTTGTACAGGATGTTCAAACACGAAAGGGCACATAGCATACAAAAAAGATAAGAATGCTGACTACATAAGCTACTAACATGGATTTATGAAATGTAATTTCTAGGTTTGTCTGAATTTTGAATTTCTGCAGCACAGAAATGCTAACTCTGTGAAGCCATTTTAAGATGGACTGAAATATATCAGATTTGAGTAAAAGCATGCATTCTGAGCAATAAGTTAAAAATTGTATGAGCAACAAATAAACACAAAATGAAAATGGTTGTCAATAAGAAAACAGAAGCTATTTATTGTAAAAAAGTGTAGGACAGGATTGAAGAAGGAATTTCTGAAAAGAAAGTATGTGGTTTGTACAGCAAAAAAAAAAAAAAAAAAAAAAACATGCACACTGAAGCACACCAGAAAGAAAGGAAAGCAAACTAGATGAAGGTTTAATGGTATCTTTCAGACAGAGCTGAACACTTATATGGTAGCCAGTTTGGTCCAATAGATTCCAGAAGAGATAGAAGTTATACTCAGTACTCACACCTGGTGAAATGGGATCTGCTGATCTGTGTAGTGTGGACCCCTACCAGGAATATTTCAAATAGTTATCAGAGCATATCACACCACACCACACATCCTCTTTTGTGGGGCAGAATGCAAAAAATATATATATTTTGAATAAGAGTTAAAAAAATCCCATGAGGTTTATGAACATTGATGTTTTACTTCAGCATGTTGTATATCTTTTCCTTTTGGCTTTTCCTGGTTAGGGGTCACCACAGCTGATCAGATGTCTGCTCATGATTGGCAGTGGAGTTTTACAGTGTTGATTTGCCAGCCTGGCACCCAACCTTCCACAGAAAGCAAACTCACTCACACCTAAGGCCAATTTAGAGTGTCTAATCCACCTACAGCTTGTCTTTGGGATGTGGGAGAAAACCAGAGCACCCAGAGAAAACCCACACAACCATAGGGAGGACATGCAGACTCTGCACAGAAGGCAACCCAGCCAAGGATTGAACCAGCAACACTAACTGCTGCACAACCGCAGCTGCCCTATTTCAGCATATTGATATAATAATGCAAAACCATGGATGACCAGTGAGATATCTCAGGAGGCTAACCAGTCATTTTACTCCTGTTCTCCAATAGTACCAAACGCAAACATAGAAATGCATTTTATTTCCGAACAATGCAGATGTACATGTGCCATGGACTGAAGTACACAATTTTGTTCTGTAGACAACATGGAATAATCTGTGAGCCTATCTCTAACTGGATAGCAATCTACCTCTTCTCAAGCGCAGCATAAACAAACTTGGTAGTGAAGGGACTATTACAAATTTTTGTCTTGTTAATATGGCATACAGTATACAGCGGTCTTCACCTGAGTGTGAATGGCAAAGAGCTTTCTACAGAAGAAGCTGGAAGTAGAAAATTATGGCTCCGGTAGTTACAATGTCACCAGTGTTGATGAAGCAGCTGACCAAACCCAGTAATGGAGCCCTATAAAATAATATGCTTAGTAAAAATGTTCTGTAATGAAACAGCATGACCAGAGCACTGGTAAAACAGACAGCTACCTCATCATCTATCTGCTGTCAGATTCAGTTAGAGGAAGACCTCCAAAAACTGCTTCCATGTCTAAGATATGTGATTTATTTTCTTAACTTCAACTAGTTGTAAAAGCAGCAGAACAAGAAAGAATGATTGTTAGGGTAGCAGAATGTTTTCTCCATTATCGTTGCCTTGCCCTTGATGGATTAATGTGTAAGTTATTACTTAACAATAACCCCACAATAACCCTACCAACAACTTCTTGTTATGTTAAAAAAAAAAAAAAACAGAAGCTAAAAGTTCCTCCTTCTTCCTCTGGAAGTGTAATAAAACTGAAGCACTGAAAACTGGATACAGTTTTCAATAATGCTGAAAACTATTTTGTAAATAAATGTGTTTTTTTATTTATTTATTTTGTGCTGTTCTTACAGCTAAATCCATTCAAGGTACTTTGCTGATGAGGTTGGGGTGATCTTTGCATCCTTTGTTTCGAGCATTAAATCATTATATGTATTTTGTAGTGATACATTTGAAACACTTCTTATAAACATAGTATAATATTCAGTGAAACTACTACCAAAAAAATAAATAAATACATTTAAAAAGGTAGCATTGTCGCACACTGATTATAACAAAAATACTAAAAAACATTATTTTTGTATTTGGACAAGCTCCCTTTTCCATACCACTCAACCTCTTAGTGGAAGAAATTTGGAGAAAGCCAAAAATATTGGGAGGACAAAGGCCAGAAATCAAGGACAGACTTTAAATATTTTTATTATAAACTTAGAAAGTTGCTAGAATAACATATTTTACTTTACCTTGCATTTTTCTGAAGTATATGAAGTCTAAATCTGAAATATATGCATTATTTAGAGACTTCACTCCACAATGGTTTGACAGCAAATCTCAGATTTTATGAGGAACAGACCAAGAATATCAGAAAAAAAATGAACATTCTGTAGAACTCTGAACCATTGAGAGATATGCCTGTAGTTCTATACTCCACATTTCTAAATATAGTACTTCTAATATCACACAGTCTTGGTGTGTAATGAGATACTACCTTACCATGACTCTTTTACAATCTTGCTGTAGTAACTAGCTTTGTGTTTTCAGAACAGAGGATGTAATGAGACTAGTTTGATAATTCCATTGCCATCATAACATGCATTAATAAACAGCAAGGGGTCCCATCTGAAACTTGAACCATATGCATCCTGGGGTACATAAAACAAAACTCCTATTAAGTAAATTTAAAGTACTAGTATTCTAATGATATATTCTGTCAAACGCATTAATGTCAAGTCCAATGATCCCCATGCAGCTGAACATTCTATTTGATGGTATAATGAGCCATTTTGTCTTTAACCAGCATAACAACAAATGTGCCAGTTTCTTGATACATGAGTGGACTTGGAGTTTGATAATTAAAGCTGTGGTGCAGTGGACATGTCCTACATATATTGGACTGCAAGTGTGGAACACCACTCTGGAACATGTTTATACAGGGTTTTGTAAACTACTGTTAGGAGTTGCACAGAAACTGCAAGCTTACTGCAAATATGTATCCTAAATTTCCATTAAGGACATCACACGGGTCCAAAAGGTGAAAGGTGTCCAAATGGACAGATAAGTCTGCAAGCAAAGGAGAGTAGTATTGCTGAATTACTGAATTCATCCTTACAACCTGATGAGTACCTTCACAAGGTGGACCGTGTTTTTAAACAAAATTTAACCAACATGACACTAATATAGAGACTCTATTTTATGTAGCATATATCATGGACAGATGTAGGTTAAAAATAAAAAAAGATAGCTGGGTGCACAAAACCCAGTATAAAAAATTGCCCAATCCTGGTAGGAATACTGGTGCCAGGACTGAAAAAATGTAGAATCCTCAAGACATGGAAGCACTACTACAATATTACAACCACCCCCCTTTAAGAAGATCCCAATGACTATTGAACCAACAGAATGGGAACCAAGGGAACTGGGGCCACACGCAGTATGTGGCACAGGAACAGCAGAGAGGGAGGTGGAAGAGAGAGAGAGAAGGGGGAGACAGAACATTCAGTACTACAGGTAGTTTTTGACTATGATGAGGAGATTAGAGAGGGTAGCCAAGTTATCATTATAAAAAATACTGGTGAAGATTTCAATATTTACAACTTGAGCCAGATTTGTATTAGTACTGATTGGACTGATTTTTTTGAGAATGGAATGAACTTTGTCCCAGAAAAGCAGCAAAAAGGGCCAATACAGTGGAAACAATTCTGCAATTAAAAGCATTTAGTAGGAAGTTGAACTTGGCAATACATTTTCAAAATGGAGACAACACTAGAAGGCCATTGATTCAATTTGAAATGACCTAGTACCTTCATCCCCCCCCCCTCAAAATCCCATGGTTAATCTATTTGAGACATTGTGTGTTAAAGAAATCCATGACCATATGTTTGGGCTGGATCGAAATAAGTTTGGGACTCTAGCATCTAGTGAAGTAAAGCTATTAGAAGAAATATTAGCCAATAAGGACATAAGAATCATGAAACCAGATAAGGGTGGGGGACTGGTGATAATGGGTACTAATGATTATCATAGTAGGATGTTTGAACTCTTATATGGTGAAACCTATATACACGTCTCCTGTAATGAACTCAATATTGCTTACAGAAATGTGGATTTAACACTTGATGAGTTATTGTTAAACGGGCAGATAACCACAGAGGAAAATGAATTTTTGGAGACACCACATCCACAGATCCCAATGATTTTTGGGATCCCGAAAATTCATAAATCCAGCACCAATCCCCCTTTATGCCCAATTGTGGATGCAAAAGCATCTAAAACATTTAGTATAGCTAAATATGTGGATTTTAATGTGTTAGAAAATAAGGCAACTTTACTGAGAGATTCCTGGTACTTTTTAGGGAAAGTCAGACAAGAAATTTAAGATGACAACCTACTAATAGTAACTGTAGACATGTGTGAGCTATTCTCAGTCATCCCACATGAACAAGGGACTGACTGGTTTTGTGAATACTTGGTTAGAAACACAAATATGGATCACAACACTGTATCAACCTTAAGGGCTTGCATAGAACTTGTGTTAGAAAGCAACTTTGTTAGTTATGAGGGACACTTATTCAAGCAGAGGCAGGGGGTAGCCATGGGTGCATGCTGTGCCCCTGTCTTCACTAATATAGTGCTAGCCCAATGGGAAGACCTTTTTGGTTTTAATTCACCCTTTAAAGACTGTTGGGTGTTGTATGGCTGATTTTTAGATGATGTGGTGCTATTTTGAAAAGGTGGTGAGGATAGATTAAATGAATTGTTCCAATACATTAATGAAACTACACATTTTTTGAAATTCACAATGTGTCCTAATAAAGATGTGCTTCATTATTTAGATATCATCATTAAAAAGGATTATAATAAAAGGGTTTTCACATCACATCTTTATAGAAAGCCTACTTATTCCAGTTCCTTACTGTACTACAATAGTTGGCACCCTACACATTAAAAAAGAGCCTTAGTCAAAGGCAAATATGTAAGATTAGCCAGAATGGTTTCTGTAGTGGAGGACTTCCTTCAGGAATGTGAAGTTTTGAAAGGAATGTTAATTAGGAGGGCATATCCTAAGGAGATGTTGGTTAACATAATGTGTGAAGTCCATAGGATAAGGAACGAAGGGGTCTACAACCTGTTGTTGGACAGCAACACTGTTACCCTGCAGACATCTGGGTGGGGCAACAATGAGAGCTTTGGTAGAGCCTTGGTGTTACCCTATAGTATTGATTATTATGACATTTGTGACATTGTTAAAAATACTGGAGAATATTTAGAACAGACTTGGAGTTATCATCTTTATTAGGTGAAAAAACAGCCATTGTTTGCAAAAAGGAGGCTTCATTTAAGGACATGTTGGAGAGTAGTTGTGTTGGAGGGACCAACAGAGGATGTTTTAAATTTGGGAGATGTTCACAATGTCAATATATTATCCACCAAGACAGGATTAATATTGTAAACTTTAGTACTATACAACCCCTTAAAAGTAGTTTTGTTATTCAAAAGGAGTGGTGTATGTTGCATTAAGCCAGGCATGTAGTTGTCATTATGTGGGTAAAACAAAGAGGGCATTTAGCATTAGGATTTATGAACACTTTTATGATATTAAACATCATAATGAAAAGAATGCCCTAAATAGGCACATCAAAGAGAACCCAGCACATGCTTTTAAATTTTGTGCCATAGATTATGTAGACTTGGGATCTAGGGGTGGGCCAAGTGATGAATTTCTTGAATTCAAAGAGTTAAAATGGCAAATTAAGCTTAACTCTGATGAAAAGCCTGGACTTAATGATAGGGTATCATTAAGTTCTTTTTTAAAGTTGAAAGCAGCATATTTTTTATGATATATTATGTATAATAATTATTATTATAACAAAAATCTCTTGTGATTATGTATTATTAGACTCTCATAATAAGTTTTTTTAAGTCATTGACGTTGTGTATAAAAGTATTTGTATTTTTATTAGATAAGTGGAACTGATGCTGAATTAATTAAGAAAGAGGTGGAGAACTGGGTATATAATGTATGTTTTTGCAAAAAGGTTTTATTCTGATGAAGTCTGAAATCAAGTAAGACAAAAGCATTTGAATAAATTGGAATACGCCAAGTACCTGGTGTGGTCAGCTTGTTTTTTTACATCTCCTGCTGTCACTACTGCAATGGGACTAGGCCAAGCCCAGCAGGAGGATGCCTCCCTGTTATAGAAGGAAATAGTAGTCCACAAAATTCACAAAAATGATAAGCCAAAGAAGTGCTATAAAGATGATGGAATGGACCAATGATAAGAAAGAAACTATGTATTGTTGCTATTATGCAAGAAGCACAGAATTTCCAGAAAGAAGATATACAAAAAGATTAAGAGAGAAATTAGAGGAAAGAAAAATACTTCCACAAGAAAAACTGTCAGAAGCTTCAAATCATTTTCCACATACCTGAAAATAAATGTCCAAGACAAGGGAAGGGGAGTTGTTGTACTGGATATGGACATTTATGCTGCATGAAGATGCTACTTATCAGCTTGTAGATTATAAACAGTTAAAAAGATAACAGAGCATGTAAAAACATCTTTATGGGTTTGATGATGTCACGTCCTATATCAGAGGATATATTTAAATTTATTATAGTGGAACATCCAATTATACCAGTTTTAAAGGGTCTACCCAAGATCCATAATAATCCAATTAACCCGCCTTACAGACCCATACTACCAGGTCAAGGCTGGGCAACAGAATTTTTGTCAATATGGGTTGAGAAGAAATTAAAGGAGGTATTGATATATGCTCCAGATGTAGTTAAGGACACTTCATGTTTTTTTATGTTCTTTGTACAGTTTTTTATGAACTCACAGGATCTGTGAAAGATATTTTATTTGTTACTTTAGATGTTAATAGCTTGTTTACTGTGATTCCCAATCCATATGGTATATCGGCAGTGAAACAGCTTATTTCCACACATGCTGATTTAGAAGAACAAACTATTTTGCAATTATGTGTTTTTCTTGAGCTGATTTTAAAGAATAATATATTCATGTTCTATGATCAGTGTTATTGGCAATGGTCAGGGGTTGCCATGGGTACCCCATGCACCAACGCCTATGCCAATTTGGTATTGGTGCAATGTGAAAATGCTAATGTCTTTTCTAATAACCATCAAAAGGGTAAACAACTCAAATTGTTTCGAAGATTTGTGGATGATGTATTTCTATTGTGGGATGGTACAGTAGAGGACTTGAATTTGTTTGTCAGATATTTGGAAGATAGTACAGATTTTTTAAAGTTTAATGTGAATTATTCTTCAGAAATGATCGATTTTTTTAGATGTGAAAATATATAAGGATGGTGCTGGAAAAATACAGACCAGGGTTTATTGAAAAGATTGTTAGAGAAATAGTCTTTTAGCATATGACAGTATGCACCCCAGACACATTTTTATGAATGTTGTTAGTGAGCAAAGCTTAAGGATATCCAGGCTATGCACTGAAGATTATATCTGTGATAAGGAAATTGATGGTATGCAGCAAATGTTCACATCTCGAGGGTATTCAGGGAAGATAGTACATAAATTGATAGATAAATCTAAAGGATGGATGGGCAACAGAGGAAGGCCTTGGTTTAAAGCAAACCATGATGATGGAGCAAACATTAATGGCTCAAGATTAGTTAACGTATATCATCCTAGAATGTTTTTACACTATAATAGTGATATGAATAGTATTTGCGATGTGATCAAGAAAAATTGGAAAATTCTTTATACTGATGACAAGTTCAAAGAAGTGGTAGGGGCACATCTCAGGTTCGCTTATATGAGCAATTTGAACTTGAAATGTATTTTATGTAAAAACATTAATCCACCATTATTGTTAGCAGTAAGTGAGAGGGAAGGCACCTTTTCATGTAGAAACTGTAAGGGATGTAAGTACATTCCATACATTTAAACGCTCAGTATCTGGCAAAATATATGCCCCTGAGTTGTATGCAGACTGTCAGACTAAAAATATCATATATCTAGCTAAGTGTTCACTGTGTATGGCATTCTACATCGGGAAGACTAATAGGATGTTTAAACAGTGCATTCTACAGCATATGAGTGACATTAGACTAGAAGTGGCACATAATACATTATTTCTGCATATTAGTTTGAATCCAGGACATGCCTTTTCTTTCATGGTACTGCAAATGCAATTTGAAAATAAGAGAGGTGGGAAGATTAAACACTATACAGAATTAACTGAGCTAAGATGGATTGCTGATTTACAAGCAAATCATAAACCAGGTCAGAATGGTTGTATGCCCTTAAAACCTATATTAAGGGGCATAGACCCTGATACTGATTGGTATTGGCTGTTTGCTTTTTTTAAATAGGATTTGTATGTCTTGTGTTTTATATCTGATGAAGAGCAACAGCTCAAAAGTGCTTATCTGTTTTTTTGTTTTAATACAATTTTTTATTCTTGCCTGTCGTGGTGGCTGCAGTGGGTTTTTATGTTTTTCACATTGCTTAGATTCTACTCTACCACAATGAACCTTTAATACTCCTGTGGCTGTTTTGGACCTTTATACTTTTTTCAAATCATGTAACCAAATCTGGAATTTACTCCCTCGTATCATGAGATCCACTACTAACAATACTCATTTTAAAAAGTTACTTAAAACCCACTTTACTAGTGCATGGCTCTGCTCATGTAACAGTCCAGGTTAGCTTAGACCACCCACAACAGACCTCACTACCTTATAGAAGCAATATCTGAGAAATCTAACTTCTGCCTCTGGCATGATACTATAAGTACCTCAACTCCAATATCTGTAACTCAAAAACCCAAATTTAATTTATTGCAATTTCAATCCAAATCTAAAACCTGAATTCCATTTCCGATAATTTCAAAATATTACTCTATTATCTATATTTCCTAGAGTTTACAAAATCCCTAACTTACCACTGTATACAAGATTTTATATGTGAATTGAATTCTTTTTACTTTGTTTAAAGTGTACTTGTGACTGCAATAGGGAAGTGTGATTAGGCATCTGTGTTACATATATCTAATTTTATGTATGTTTGTATATATTATCTTATTAAGCATGATCTTATGCACTTTTTCAACTTATGTATATGTTACCTATAAATTATCTTTCTTATATTTTTGTTGATTGTATGTGGAGTTTTCTCCCCAGGCCTCTGCTGAAAATGAGTTTTACCCAGTTGGACTTTCCCAGTGAACAAAGGTGAAATAAATAAAATAAAATAAAATAAAATAAAAATTCAAATGGGGATATTCTGGGGTAACTCTCTGTCACTGCTGCTATTGTATCTTGCCCTTAACCATTTAAGTTGCCTACTGAACACATTAGATCATGGCTACAACTTGGCTCCCAGAAAACAACAAAGTGTAGACTTCTCATGTTTTTGTAGATGATTTGAAACTGTACAATTCATCAGATATGGAACTGAAAACACAACTGCAAGTGGTCAAAACTTTTTCAGATGATATAAGAATGTTATTTGGTCTTGATAAATGTACAAAAGCAACCCTTAAAGCAGGAAAGCTGTAGCACCAAGAAAACATCAGTTTGAGACAGGAATGTGATGCAAAAGAACTTGAGCAAGAGGGAGTGTATAAATATCTGGGCATTGATGAAGGATCAACAATAAAACATGAACAAATGTGAATAAAATTTAGTAAGGACAATTTTAGAATACTTAAATTGATACTGAAAACAGTGTTGACATCTAGGAACAAAGTCCAAGCTATAAACCAGTTTGGTCTTACTGGCCTAACCTACAGTTGTGGAGTGACTGAGTGACCCCAAAAGGTGTTGGATAGGTTGGACAGGAAGACAAGAAAGATGCTTCATTCTCATTAAATGATTTATAAAAATCAGTGCATACCAAGATTATATATTCTCTGTTCTGAAGGAGCTATGGGCGTCCTCGAAATTGATTACATGTATAGGTCTGCAATCGTGGGGCTGCATACACATCTGCTGACCTCACAAGACCCAAACATAGTGAACGTTTTGAAACTTGAGGATAATAAGTCTAAGATGATTTCCCTGCTTAGTTTAGCAGAAGCATATTGGAGTTAAGCAGGAATCGAAATCAAACCAGAAGTAGATAAAAATCAGGCAGCAACTGAATATGCCAAAAAACAAAAGAAAGAATATAATATGGAGGATCAGATGAGAAGGCAAGAAATGTGGAAAATGCATAAATACAGTTGCAAGTATAGAAAAATCTTGGAACAGCCTTATGTTTATCAGGATCAAACGCAGGAATAGTTAAGGAGAGGCGAATTTAAACCAAAAGTCAAAAGGTTAATATTGGTAGCCAGAGATAGTGAATTGCGTACACATTTGGTTACAAAGTCCATTGAACATGTGGGAGAAAAAGACAGATGTAGTTTTGAAAAACAGAATTGGAAATAGTTACACATCTTGTTGCTGGCTATGATAAACTAATAAAAAGGCATAATAATGTGGCAAGACTGTTGCACTGGGAATTTTGCAAACATTATGGTATTGAAGTGACTGAAAAACACTGGCAACATGAACCACAAAGCATCATAGAAAATGATAAAGTTTATATCACATGGGATCATCCATTACCAACAGTTCATAAAATAGATGCGAGAAAACTAGATACAGTAGTCCATGAAAAGAAGACAAAAGTAGCATTGATCATTGAAATTGCTACACCCCATACTACAGTGTCTTACATACATACTAAAGCAATTATATGTCAGCACTAAAAATTAAAAGCACTACACCCTCACTCCCCACTGGCCCTTGTTTTCAATTATTAAGGAATTCCCAATATTATTCTAGCATGTCCAAAGGTCAGTTGTCAATCTCCTCTCCGGTCCAGCTGGTGAATCTGGGAATCTTGAGGCAATGTTATAACTGCCTCATGTACACAGACAACCCTCTCCTCCTCCCACATAACACAAATACTTGCGAGAGATGCAGCTATTTAGCCAAACTGGAGGCTGAGCTCTCTCAACTCAGGACTGGCAAGACCAGACAGGAGGAGAAGGCAACTACACACACCACAAAACCAGCCTCACATAATGCTACCACACCACTGAATCAAACACATAAACACACAAAGACATACTCGGAGGCTCTGAGTAAAATTTACCTAAACAGCAGAGGCCTCCAAAGCAGACACCCAAACAACTGCTACCTCAAGACACCCCACAAGCAACACATAAACCACAGAATCAGTGTACAAAGCAGTCACAGCCCTTAAGGCCAAATACAACACCAAACATACTTGTCATAGGTGACTCCATAGTCAGACACACTGACGTCCCACTCACCAGGCTGAACAAGGAGAGGGTCACAGTAAGCTGCCTATCGGGCGCTAGAATCCGCCACATAATACAAGCACTCGGGTCACTCCACGGCAAGTACAAATATGACACAGTCATTGTTCATGCTGGTGTGAACGACCTGAGACATACCTCCCTGGACTACATGAAAAGAGACATAGAGGAGCTCTCTGATTATGTAGCCCAGGCAGGTATGACCCTGACCCTGAGCAGTATCCTTCCTTCACCAAGAATGATGCCACAATATAGAGACAAGATGATCAGCTTTAACAATTGGCTTAATGTCTGGTGTCATTCAAAGGGGATTCAGTGTCTGTCTGCCTGGGATGACATGCTTGACAAGCCACGCTGCGGGGCGGCTTGCACCTGTCACCCTGGGATTCGGATATTGGCTAAGGCTCTTGCCACCCCTATAGTGCCTTTTTTAGGCAAGGCTCAAATTCTAAACCTACCACCCTAGAAAACAAAAATGTGAAGAAACTGAGGGTAATGCTGCTCAATGCCAGAAGTCTAAATCTCAAAATGCACGCACTCGAGGCCCTTCTCAGTATGGAGAACATCGATGTCTGTGCTGTAACTAAAACCTGGTTCAAGGCTCCTGAGAGCACCCTGGCACTATTAGGTTTTACCTCATATCATGCGTTCTGGCCCCACAATCCGGACCACACCACAAAAGGAGGGGGTGTATCCATATTCATAAAGGATACCCACACCTCCAGGTTGGTGGCAACGCAGCAAGCTTGAAACCATCCAGGTGCAACTAACCATAGGCAAAACTGCTCTACAAATTGTAGCATGCTACAGGCCACCCTCTCAAACTCAGGAACCCCACACAGCCTTCCTGAAGACACTGGAGGGTATAAATGTATCTCCAAACACCATCATATTGGGCGACTTCAACTACCCGAATATAGACTGGGAACATTACTCAAGCCCTAACTTTTTAGCCCAACGGTTCCTGGAGTTCATAAATTCAAATGCCATAGAACAGTTAGTCACTGTTCCCACGAGAGGAGAAAATATACTAGATCTCATTATCACAAACATGGGGACAAAATGCTCCACACCGGAAGTATATCCCTCATTGATGAGATCTGATCATAAACTAATCTCACTGGAAATCTACATCCCGCCCCCACCCCCAACAAAAAAGACCACAGTGAAGAACTTCTCTAAAGCAAACTTCACACTACTCAAGACTGGTGTGGTATCCTTCAAGGCCCCTGAGCCAGTGTAAACCACAACCCAAGCTGCGGAAGCCCTTACAAATGCCTTCTATGAACACCTCCAGGACTTCATGGATCAGGCAATCCCAAATAAAACCAAGACTCTTTCCACAAAGGGCAAACGTCCAGTCTGGTGGACCCCAGCCATTAACAAACTTTACAATAAGAGGAGAAAGCTATTACATGATAGAACAAAATCCATAAAAGGGAAGTCACCCCTGATCATTATTAGTAAAAAAATACGAGTACTCATAAAATCAACTAAGGCCAATTTTGAGAGAAAAATTGCCATGGATTCAAAGGACAATTGTAAGGCCTTTTTCAGCTATGTTAGGAACCTGGGTGGAAACTCCCAGATATGCTCGGAATTAGTCCAAAATAATACAAAAATCACTGAACCCACAGACATTGCCAACATACTGGCAGACAGGTTCAGTGCAAACGTCACCCCCCCTCCCCCCCCTAAAGGAGAGATAACTATCCCAGCGGAGTGTAGCCTCCCAGACATCTCAAATGCGCAGGTGAAAGCTGCTCTCTCAAAAGCTAAAAGCACAGCATCAATGGGACCGGATGGTGTCCCCGGCTGTGTGCTACACAAGCTAAATGAGGAATTAAACCCGCACATAAGGCAGCTGTTTAATCTCAGCCTTACCACAGGATCGTGCCCAAGGGTGGCGTCACGGCAACTGTGGTCCCACTCCACAAAGGCGGTGCCTCTACGGACCCTGGTAATTACCGCCCCATAAGCTTAACAAGTCTAGTCTGCAAAGCTATGGAGAGGATCATAATGGAGCTCATAAACAAAGATATAGGGGACTTGCAGACTTTGGACCCGACCCAGTTTGGCTTCGTCAAGGGCAGATCATGCCTTTTGAACTTGGTTGACTTCTTCGAAACAGTCACCAAGGCCATTGATGAGGGAAAGGCAGTCCATACAGCCTACCTTGACCTTGCAAAGGCTTTCGACACAATACCCCACTCAGGTATTGTTGAAAAACTTACCAGCTTAAATGTAAACCCATATGTCACAAGATGGGTTGCAAACTGGCTTAAGGACAGAACCCACAGGGTTAGAGTTGCTGGCGCTATGTCAGACTCCAAGCCAGTCACAAGTGGTGTCCCACAGGGCTCGGTCCTTGGCCCCCTATTGTTCGGCATCTACTTCTCAGAAGTACAGGCCAACATGGGAGGACTTTGGCTGACAAAGTTTGCAGACGACTGCAAACTGGGCGCCATAGTGGAAAGTGCATCGGACACGGATATCCTTCAGAAGGGACTCACGGAAACAGATAGCTGGTGCCAGAGCAATGGCCTGAAGTTAAATGCCAAAAAATGTATAGTCATACCCTTGGGGAAAAACAAGGTAACCCCAAGCTACCATATAGGTGGCAATCCACTAAGCACAGAAGAGGTTATCAGGGACCTGGGGACCCAGGTTGACAGTGGCCTTTCTTTTGACACTCATGTTGCTAAAGTGATTAGAAAGACCTTCTACATTGCCCACCTGATCATGAAGGGATTCACATCCAGATCTAGTGAGGTCATTGTTCCCCTGTACTCTTCACTTATCAGACCAATGATCGAGTACAATGCCCCATTTGGGATGTATCTCACCCATCTGCAGCAATTGGAGAGACCCCAAAAGTTCCTCACCAAAAGGATAAAGGGACTCCAAAATTTGTCATATGCTGCCAGATTGAAGAAACTCCAGCTCTGTTCAATCGCATACCATCTGCTCAGAGGTGACATGTGCCTGACATACAATGCCATGTCCAACCCGGAATTAATGGACATGCTCCACCTCAAAAAATCCAAATCCACCAAAACCACTAGAGCAAGTGACTTAAATCTTAGCACGGATATAAATAGGACGTGCTGGAGGGATAGATTTATCACTCAGAGACTCCCTATGCTGTGGAATAAAATCCCGATCCATGTGAGTCAGAGCACCTTGCTGGCTCTGTTCAAGAGAAATCTTGACCTGTGGATGGGAGATCGTAGGTTTACCCCGGGAATCATCTCTGTGTCACTGCTGGACAGAGGCACAACAAACTAATGGGTACAGTATTTTTTTCATATAAGGGAGAGGCTAGGCTTATAAATGCCTTAGGGCAGATAGCCTAGTATAAACCTATGAACCTATGAACCTATACAGAGAGACACAAAGTTATCTACAGTGTCTTACATACAGAGGGACACAAAGTTATAAAAAAAACAGGATTTGCAGGCAGAAATGATGGCAATGTGGAAGAAAGATACCTAGACAGTTCCAGTTGTAGTAGAAGCAATGGGCCTTATCATAAAGAATTTACAATCATATTTAGATATGTTACAGATACATTGTGGGTGGTACATAGACTACTTCTGGCTAACATCAAAGAGTGAAACAATACTAATTTCATGAACTTTAATTGTACTTTGACTTAGGAATGGGGTCCATTCCCATCATGGTATTAGAAACCCAAAAGACTTCGATAAATTAAAAAAGAGAATAATGACATTAATAACGGTGAGCCTCTGTCTAGTTTATCTCAGAATCATTCAGAAGGCATCATTTTCTTAAGTTTCCTTCATTAAACAACTCATAGGTTCATAGGTTCATAGGCAGGTACTAGGCTATCGGCCCTAGGGCCTATATAAGCCTAGCCAAATGGTACCCTGGCTTTTGCCACCCAAGAAAATTATTTTCCTGTGCTCCTGTCAAGCAGAGCCACAAAGGTGATCCCCAGGGTGAATTTCCTATCTCCCATCCAATCATCAAGATTTTTCTTGAAGAGTGCTAATGAGGAGCTTTATTTGTTCCAGAGTATGGGAAGTCTCTGGGACAGGAATCTATCCCTCCACCATGTTCTGTTTATTGTGGTGACAAGGTTTAGGTCTCTAGAGTAGTAGCTCGGAGGGACTGGGATTTCTTTAAGTGGAGCATGTCCAACAGCTCTGAGTTTGACATAGCTTTGTATGTTAGGCAGAGATCGCCTCTGAGTAGGCGATATGTGACGGAGTAGAGCTGGAGGTTTTTGAGAAAGTCTGCATAGTGCATCTGTTTGAGGCCGGTAATCCTTTTTGTGAGGTATTTCTGCAACCTTTCCAGTTGTTGTAGATGTCTTGTGAGGTACATACCAAAAGGGGCATTGTACTCTATAATGGGTCTAATGAGTGACGGGTAGAGGGGAACAATGATCTCATTTTTCCTGGATGAGAAACCTTTTGTGATGAGGTGTGCCATGTAGAAGGATTTACTGACTACTGTGACAATGTGATTATCAAAGGAGAGACTACTGCCCACCTGTGTCCCAAGGTCTCATCACATTTTCAGTATTAAATCGACTACTGCCTATGTGGTAGTTCATGGGTACAGAGTTTTTACCAAAAGGGATGACAATGCACTGAGGCCATGACTTTGACACCAGGCATCTGTCTCAGTGAGGCCCTTTTGTAGGATGTCCACATCGTTAGAAGTTTTGATTATGGCTCCTAGTTTGCGGTCATCTGCGAACTTTATTAGCCAAAGACCTTCTGTGTTAGCCTGTACTTCAGAGAAGTAGATACCAAACAGGAGTGGACCCAGGCCTGAACCCTGTGGTACTCCACTTGTCACTGGTCTGAAGTTGGATTTGGAGTCTGCTAATTTCACAGTGTGGGTTCTGTCAGTGAGCCAGTTGGCAACCCATCTTATGACATAGGGATTTATACCTAGGTAAGTGTGTTTATCTATAATTCCAGAGTGGGGGATGGTGTTGAAAGCCTTGGTGAGATCTAGATAGGCTGTGTGAACCACCTTACCCTCATCTAAGGCTTTGGTGACCATTTCAAAGAAGTCTATTAGGTTTAGGAGATGTGATCTGCCTTTTACAAACCTGAACTGGGTAGGGTCCAGAGTCTGGAGATTACCAATGTCATTATTTATAAGTTCCATGATAATACGTTCCATAGCCTTGCAGACCAGGCTCCTTCTTTGTGGAGTGGGATAACCATAGCTGTGCGTCATTCAGTGGGCACAAAGCCTGAGGTGAGGCTATGATTGAACATGGTACTTAGGTGGGGTGCCAGTTCATTCTGCAGTTCATGTAGAATGCAACCTGGGATGTTGTCAGTTCCCATGGATGCTGTGTTCTTGGCTTTGGAGAGTGTGTTTTTTACCTGTGCAGCCATGATTACAGGAACTTTGCATTCTTCCGGTATAGAGATGGGCTCTTTAGGGGATGAGAGGGGGGTAAAGTTAGCACTGACCCTATCTGCCAGGATGTTGACTATATCACTTGGTTCTGTATATTTAGTTCCATTGTGCTGTAACTCAGAGTAGATCTGAGTGTTGCCATTGAGATTCGTGACATAGCTATAGAATGCTTTGTGATTGTCTTTAGAATCAGTGGAGATTTTATTTTCATAACTAGCTTTGGAGGATTTCATGAGGGATCTCAGCTTCTTACTGAGGCTGACCAGGGAGTTCCTCCAATCATGGGATTTTACTCTTTTTTGCAACAGTTTCTTTCTACTGTTGTAGAGTTTGTTTATGGCAGGGGACAACCAGATTGGCTTCCTTTTTTTGGAGCATACTATCTTGGTTCTGTTAGGGATTGCATAATTCATGGACTTGTGTAAGTGCTTATAAAGTGCATTTGTGGAGAATTCAGAAGTCGTACCTCTATTGTCCGTCAGCATGGGTGTTGTGAAGTTTGCCACTTCTGTCTTAAGAAGAGTGAAGTTGGCTTTGGAGAATTTTTTTATGGTGGCTTCCCTAATGGGGGTGGGGGTGGGATGTGGATGTCTAGGCTGATTAGCTTGTGGTCGGATCTGACCAACTAAGAATTGACCTCTGGTGTGGAACACTGGTTGCTCATGTTGGTAATGACCAGGTCTAGGATATTGCTGCCCCTGGTGGGGGTGTGGATAAGTTGGTCCAAGGTGTTGGAATTCATGAATTCCAGAAAATGTTGAGCACAAGAGTTGGTACAGGAGTAGTTTTCCCTGTTAATGGTGGGGTAGTTGAACTTGCCCATTATTAGCGTGTTAGGTTGTACCCTAATATTTTCAAGTGTATCAAGAAATGAGGAGTGGGAATCCTGGTGCATGGTGGGGGATCTGTAGCAAGCTACAATTTGGATTGCGGTCTTGCCCAGAGTTAGTTGTACTTGGATAATCTCGGATGCATTATTCTGAGCAACTAGCCTGGAGGTGTGGATATCCTTAATGAATATGGACATGCCACCACCTTTAGTGTTTTGGTCCAGGTTAGGTAGCCGAAAGGTGTGGTATGAATTATAGCCCAGTTATGCAGGGGTGCTCTCTGGAGCCTTGAACCAGGTCTCTGTCACTGCACAGATGTCGATGTTCTCCATTTTAAGGAGTGCCTCGAGTGAGTGCATTTTGATGTTTAGACTTCTAGCATTCAGTAGCATTACCCTCAGATTTTGCTTGCTTGTAGCTGTTATGGTGGTGAATTTGTCATTTGAACCTTACCTAAAAAAGGCACTATAGGTGTGGCAAGAGCCTTAGCCAGTATCCGGAAGCCCAAGGGTGACAGGTGCAGGCCATCTCTGGCAAAGGATCATGGTTTGTTGATCATGTCATCCCAGGCAGACAGATACTGGATCCCCTTAGAATGACACCAGAAGCTTAGCCAATTATTGAAGTCAATCATTTTGTCCTTGTACTGTGGTATCTTTCTGGGTGATGGCAAGAAAATGCTCAGGGTTAACGTCATACCTGCCTGGGCTACAAGATTGGACAGCTCCTCCATGTCTCTTTTCATGTAGTCCAGGGATGTACATCTCAGGTTATTCACACCAACATGGACAATGACAGAGTAATTTTTGTACTTGTTGTGGAGGGATCTGTGTGCATGCGTTATGTTGCGGATCCTGACATCCAACAGTCAGCTGACAGTAACTTTCTCCTTAGGCATCAGAAGGCAATGCAGACATATGAAATAACAATGGCATGATGATAATATAAAATATTCTAAGATAGTTATATAAATAAAAATAAACCTGTCTGCAGAGAAAAACAGAACTGTTCTCTGTTTTTAACAGGGAATGACTAAAACTCCAAGTAAACATGCAAAGCTAAGTAGATTAATGCTTTTATTGCAAGCACGCACTAGCTGTTCTTCTGACCTGTTTTGTTCTTCTCTCATCTCCTGCTGGTCCAGATTCATTTATCTCATTTCTGAAAACTGAAATGAACACTTCCTAATACCACAATGGAAAGTCTGTAGAGACAATTACTACCTCTTAATGACTTAATTTCAAGATCTGTGTCACATCATTGAAAACCATTTCAATAAATTAAAACCAAGAAAAATGATCCACAACCAGGGAATAAATGTGCTGTACACCACAAAAGCAAAAAGATAATAAAACATAAAATCCTGGTGTCAGAATGGCCAAGGCTGGAGTCAATGGAGTTAGTGTAGTATTCACAGTCACAAATATCCACCAAATAAATGATCCATATAGCTCTCAGTAAAATCTTTATTTCACCACATTAGACATAGGTAAGCGCTTTCACTCAAAAAGGGGCTTCCTCAGACCATACAACTTCAAAATGTAATAAGGCATTATACAGAAGAAAAGGCGCCAAACCATCTCAATTCATCAATTAAAAACAATCTCATTATTAAAGCAATACACTCAAGCATATCATATATATGCTTACACAATATATGTTCACAAAAAATAAATGCGAATGCATTCAACACATATGTATAAAAATTAATAAACACGAATATGCATATAAAATTATGTTTTTAAAATGTGACCTGATATTAAAACAATAAAATAAATTTATAGAATCTACTACATCACAAAAAATAAATTATACACATAAGCAATAAATCATTTAAGTCTCCTCTTCTTTAAAAAGGGTCTAAGCGACACCTTGTCATTCAGACTAGAATATTTGTCACTCCTGAATCTAATGATCCACTTGGCCTCCTGCGCCTCTGTCCTGCCTCTGATATCTCCACCTCTGGAATTAACAGGAATTCTCTCGATCACTTTAAACAAAAAAGTATGGGTCAAATCCGTACTAATGTAATGCTTGGACAGAGCATTCACAAGGGAACATATTCTATTCTAATCTGATACAAGTGTTTCCTTATTCTGTCCTTAAGTTTCCTGTCGGTCTTCCCAACATATAATGCATCAAATGCGACATAGGATGCCAAGTAGACCACATGCTCAGACTGACAATTGGCATGGACCCTAAAGATAAATCTCTCACCACCTGAGGGATTAATAAAGAAACCACTAGAGTCTATGTTACTACAAAAGTTGCACTGATTACATGGAGATGTACACGCTGGTAACATGGGATGCTGTAAATGCCTATTATGACATAATAGCTCCTTCAGATTTGGTTTATGTTTGTATACAAAATGGGGGGTGTCGGTAATAACTTCTTTAATGTCAGGATCTACTGAAAGTATACGCCAAAGTGTTCTAATGATGTCTTTAATTGTACCTACATCTTGTGTATAGAAAATAGGTATCCTAATCTCATTCTTATTCACTGAATTGTCATCGCAATCATATCCCTTTTCACAATAATCTGAAAAGTATGGGGTAGCCCTATAAATTCTCAATCTAGGCAAATCATGAAATCCTTTCTGTATGTCGCTGATCTTATATGCTCTAGCTTCAATAGGGTCTCTCACGTTCTGAACTATCACTCTATTATCTGTGGATTCATTCACACAGTTGTTACGAACACCATTGTCAATGTGGTGATTCCTATTCAAGTTTAGAAGACGTTTCAGACTAATGTTTTGTGCTATAGGCATTTTATAGATGATATGTTTTTTGTTTGGAAAGGAGGGGTTAGTAAACTTGAGAGTTTTATAGTTAAAATAAATGGCTTAACATCATTTTTGAAATATAGTTGTGAGTTCTCAGATAGGTGGATCTCATTTCCAGATGTGTATGTTGAAAGACTTGAGAATGGCATGTTGAATACACAGTTATATAGGAAATCATGCCATAGAAATGCATTTCTGCATAGACATAGTATGCACCCTGGATACATTTTTGGGAATATAGTGAGAGGTCAAGTAATGAGAGCGTCACGCTACACACCTCTACCGGAGAATCTGGACAAAGAACTTAGTGACCTGTGTACCATATCTGAAGCTAGAGCATATAAGATCAGTGACATACAGAAAGGATTTCATGATTTGCCTAGACTGAGAATGGATAGGGCTACCCCATACTTTTCAGATTATTGTGAAAAGGGATATGATTGCGATGACAATTCAGTGAATAAGAATGAGATTAGGATACCTATTTTCTATACACAAGATGCAGATACAATTAAAGACATCATTAGAACACATTGGCGTATACTTTCAGTAGATCCTGACATAAAAGAAGTTAGTACCAACACCCGCTGTTTTGTATACAAACATAAACCAAATCTGAAGGAGCTAGTATGTCATAATAGGCATTTACAGCATCCCATGGTACCAGCATGTACATCTCCATGTAATCAGTGCAACTTTTGTAGTAACATAGACTCTAGTGGTTTCTTTATTAATCCCTCAAGTGGTGAGAGATTTATCTTTAGGGTCCATGCCAATTGTCAGTCTGAGCATGTGGTCTACTTGGCATCCTGTGTCTCATGTGATGCATTCTATGTTGGGAAGACCGACAGGAAACTTAAGGACAGAATAAGGGAACACTTGTATCAGATTAGAATAAGTTCCCTTGTGAATGCTCTGTCCAAGCATTACATTAGTATGGATTCGACCCATGCTTTTTTGTTTAAAGTGATAGAGAGAATTCCTGTTAATTCCAGAGGTGGAGATATCAGAGGCAGTACAGAGGTGCAGGAGGCCAAGTGGATCATTAGATTCAGGAGTGACAAATATCCTGGTCTGAATGACAAGGTGTCACTTGGACCCTTTTTAAAGAAGAGGAGACTTAAATGATTTATTGGTTATGTGTATAATTTATTTTTTGTGATGTAGTAGATTCTATAAATTTATTTTATTATTTTAATATATGGTCACATTTTAAAAACATGATTTTATATGTATATTTATGTTTATTTATTTTTATACATATGTGTTGAATGCATTCACATTCATTTTTTGTGAACGTATATTTTGTAAGCATATATATGATATGCTTGAGTGTATTGCTTTAATAATGAGATTGTTTTTAATTGATGAATTGAGATGGTTTGGTGCCTTTTCTTCTATATAATGCCTTATTACATTTTGAAGTTGTATGGTCTGAGGAAGCCCCTTTTTGGGTGAAAGTGCATACCTATGTCTAATGTGGTGAAATAAAGATTTTACTGTGAGCTTTATGGATCGTTTATTTGGTGGATATGTGTGAGTGTGAATACTACACTAACTCTGTTGACTCCTGCCTTGGCCGTTCCGACACCAGGATTTTATGTTTTATCATTTCAATAAATTAATTTATGTCACTAAGTCAAGTTGAATAAATTTTATCTGCATTTTTATATACAAGGTTCTGCCCCTGAACCCCTTCACTTATAGTTAACTTTGATGTCAATGCACCTTGGGGAAAAGGAGAAATGCACCCTTGCAACAACACTTGATTTCATCATGTGCACCTTTTTGACTGATTGCATGAAATCCAATAAAATAGGACATTCTGCAAAAATCTGACAGTTGAGAGGTATAGGGATACTTAGGACAATATAATACAACATTTGACACAACATTGGATGTCAGTGGCAAGGTGTTGCAGTAAACAGAGCTATCCTCTATCTTGACTATGATTTGTTTACAGTATTAATGCCTATGTGCTTTTGTACTTCTCAGGAACAAAGTGATTGATGCGTTGTACTACTTGTAGGATAACCTACGGCAAAAATGCCCAAGGTTTGGTCACAGATGAAAAGTGGCCCAAAAGTCAAAACTTCCATAGGCGAATACTAGGCTTGAAGGGCCATTTTAAGTCAAGGCAATAACCCAAGATCAGAATCAGACCCTAAACCCTTCATCTATAAAGTGAACACATTAAGCATTATACCAAACCCACTTCCGGTTGTAGATTTGGCGGAAAAATATATTAAGTTCTCAATAGTCATTACAGTGGATAGATGAAGCCAAATGGGGCCTAAAGTGATCTTCTGAACTCTCATTTTCATACATTTTTTGATCTCCAGCCTGGCAAGTTTATTTGATTGTTGTCGATACAATACATTTTTAAAATGGTAAGGAATGACATGCAGACTTGTGTCATGATCAGCCTCATCTCCACAAGCTAGACATATACTAGTCCAACAATCTCTATCCTTAAATCTGCATAGTTGTAGCAGTAATTGATGTTCTCTTGTCTCCTCAACTGACATAGATGTTGTAGCTGTGCAGTGTCTTCAAAGATCCATTTTTCTTACCTGACTTGAGAAATGGGTGCCAGAAAACCCCCAGTTTTTGATTGCTTAAACATTCCTTGCTACATAGTGTTATCTAATCAAAACAAGGAAAAATGGAGATTTTTCCAGTACAAAAAAAGTGTGTTCTTGTGAGTGTCTGCTAGAGTAAATGAACAAATGAACATCTGCTATCATCACCTGAGAATATGCATTGTATACCACTGGCATTAACATAGCTGAGATACAAAGATCAGATGAGATGCATTTGAAACAGTGGGTTAAGGCTTTATGCTTTTTTTTTGGATATGGGTACATTCTAAAGACAAGTATGTCTTGGGAGTGAATTAGCTTTGTGAAGAAGTTCATAAGCCAGATTAAAGTGCTCCCACTGTCCTCTTTAAATGTCTTATGACTCTCTATCTTGAGCTGTACAATGGTCAACATGTCATTGTCATCAATGGATAAGTACTGAGAGGTAGCAATGAGAAAGATAGCCAGGGATAGCTGTGATTTAACCTTCATTAAAGATGTCCTGACCAGCATTTCAAAAAATAAATAAATAAAAGACAAGAGCACATATACTTTTCAGACCAATATATCATCACTTTATCAGATCTATTTTGTGCATTTACCTCATTTAGTAACACAGAAGGCTGACAAAATCAGAGGTAAAAATTCAGCACCAAGTCCCTTAAAGACTTCTGGATTTCAGAACATGTCCATACATGTCCCCAGACAAGCCTTCCTGCCATGACTGTAGCTGAAGATCACACTAATCTATACCAGAAGAAATCTGAGTTTGCCATTCATTTAAGATATGCATAATCAATTGGCTACATTATCTAACATTAACATGACTGGTTTGATGTAATTACTTTGAAGTCCAGGATCCATTTAACTAGAAATGGCACAAAGAATATATCAAAATTATTTATCATGGCAAAAAAATATAATTATATCAACACCACAAGAAATATTAAAAATAAGAAATATCAATCTGTAATAGTAGCTAATTGATATTCTTGGTCCCAACAAATATAACATCTAGAGTTTCTTCTTCAAAGTACTTACATTTTTTTAAGACAGTCTGACACTTTTAAAGGGAAATGAAACCACTGAAGCTATAAGGAACTTCAAAATTCTGACCTATGAATCCCCTGTGGACAGATGTCACATTAAATCTGTCCTTTAGAAGATTTTAAAACAAATGTTTCTTGCTCTCACACTACTAGAGACATAAGAATTAGAATTACAATCAAACAGAGAAAAACTCCACTTTGTTAAGACAGGTGGATACAGGCTGAGGAGCTGGTAATGAAGCATTTCCCTCAGTTCATTGTCCATATCTGATCAATAACAAAATTCCAAAAGATTTGTAGAATGTCAACCTCTTTATCATCTTCAAGGAGAGATACAAGTTGCCATATGGAAATTATTGCAATATTGTCTTCCTGTCTCTACTGCAGATCAAATCTTCATCCATATTCTTATAAATCCTATCTTTCCCATTGCTGAAGAAATCCTTCTGCAGTCCTACTGTATAATCAGGCATTCTTATGGGATGATAGGCATAATATTTTTTCTATCTACCAGTCAGATTCAAGAAGAGTGCTGAGACCAAAATCTGGACCTATTACCTTGAGAGTGCTTTTTATTCCATAAGCAATAAAGTCTTGTGGAATGTACTGGTGACATCTAACTACCTTATCTAATTCCTCAAGGTTATGAAGATGTTTCTAATACCAGGTGAATACCACCATTTTTTCAATGCTTCAAGGCCAGACTCAGTCAACATTTGAAATATGATCAAATAAAGGTGTGTTATCACTATATCCTTGTTTACTACCTACCCACTGGAATTAATAATTGATAAAAAATAGATTATTGTTCTTCAGACATAGGTTCATAGGTTCATACTAGGCTATCTGCCCTAGGGCATTTATAAGCCTAGCCAGAGTGTGTTTGGCTTTTGCCATCCATTTTAAATGAATTTTGTTATGCCCTTTTTCGAGGTTAGTATACTGTGCCTCTGTCTAACAGTGACACAGAAGTGATACCCGGGGTAAACCTACGATCTCCCATCCACTCGTCAAGATTCCTCTTGAAGAGAGTCAATGAGGGACTCTGCCTAACCTGGACTGGGATTTTATTCCAGAGTGAAGGGAGCCTCTGGGTTATGAATCTGTCCCTCCAGCATGTCCTATTTATTTCAGTGCTGAGGTTCAAGTCTCTCCAGTGCGTAGCTCGATGGGATTTGGATTTTCTGAGGTGCAGCATGCCCATTAATTTTGGGTTGGACATGGCTTTATATGTCAGGCACAGATCGCCTCTTTTAATTTTAATTTTGTATTTAAAAACAGAAAGAACTCCAATGCTTCTGGAGCAGACACCAGTTATCCTGACATGTTTATAACATTCCTGCATTCACCAAGAGTGATACCAAACCTTAACAAATCTGAGGTAAATTCTTTAGACTGAATTAAAACACAAAAAACATCCACTTAAATAGTTCTTACAACGAGAGTCACCCGGGGGGGGGGGGTAGCAAGCATCTAATTCCACTTGACACATATTCTATCCACCCCAGCTCAGTTTGAATAACAAGGAGGAGTTTGTTGAATACTTAAAAAGAAAACGGTTAAAGCATTAGGCTCTTTAATTGGTTAATTGATCATGTGACTTTAGTTGTAAGAACTATTTAAGTGGATGTTTTTTGTGTTTTAATTCAGTCTGAAGATGTTCACTGTGTGAATGAAAGTGCTTACTGAATTGGATTATTAAATCAGTTTTTTTACCTGGC
The DNA here is from genome assembly GCF_019279795.1 of Protopterus annectens. Taxonomy (NCBI): domain Eukaryota; kingdom Metazoa; phylum Chordata; order Ceratodontiformes; family Protopteridae; genus Protopterus; species Protopterus annectens. Next base: position 987,181,233 of record NC_056744.1, read on the forward strand.
TTTACTCGTTTTTTAATTTTTTTACATTTTTGCAGAGTTTCAGTTTTTTCATGTTAAGTCTGAGGGAAGATCAAGATGTTATTTCTGCTAGATCAAGGCATTGCAAATGAGTTTCCATAACTCATAATCATTAGCATCTCCCCTAACTTTGTATGCATCCGTCATTAACAGAAAACATTGACAGTGAGGTTCAGCACAAATGTTATACTATTAATACCCTTGAAAACCTCTTCTGTGAGTCTTCTGCATTTAAGAGATATATAAGAATACCATCATATAGCCACACATTGTTATTATTTCAATCCAGCTTTAGGGATGTGAAAATGGGAAAACGTATTGCCCTCATAAAAAGAATCAAGAGATGCCCTATCGATAATGCATCTGAAAAATGCTGTACATCAAATGAGACATTTGCTGCAGTAATATCAACAGTTCTTCCTTGCTGTTCAGATTTCTGACTTTTGGCTTCCAGAATATACTCGGTACTCCTGGCTGTCATAGTAGGAGATGCTGCTGTTTTTAAAAAGAAAATGCTACCAATATACACTGAAGGTGCACCTCAAAAAATGATAAGGATATCACAGAATAGGGAATGCTTGTAATCAGCTGAGATCAGTGGTACAAAACTTCCATTGAGCAGTGGACTGCTTTGAGGAGAAGCACCTTACTTCAGTGCATGGAAGAGACACTGTACGAGAAGGTAGAAACAAACATCACCACCCAGAATGTGGGTATCTTTCCAACTTATTATCTTTACTAACTGACTCTCAAGTTTGTACTTTGGTTACTTTATGAGCTGCACTATCATACATAAATCAGTAATGTTTTTATATGAGCTTTTACTTGATGAGTGTGTCACAAAAATACATATATTACTATTTAATAGTGAAATTTATTCTGTTAACTATTGGTAATGGTAAATCAAACATATATAAAAAATATGTAATTCATAGGTAACCATTTGAAATGTTGGGGCCCACTAAAATTAGTCTCAAAACTTGGAGACTGAAATAATGGATTTATGTATATTGTCTGAATACCATTTCTTAGAATATTACCATATTCAAGGTATGACAATCTCACAGTTGGCATATATAACTTTAGGGGGTATGGGAGAGCAGGAGGGGTGTTTGCCCTCTGCAAAAAGAAGTTTTTTTAAGACTCGTTCCTCTTTGGGTTTTCGGTCTTCTTTTTTTCAGCTTTTTAGCACTCGGCATTTCAAATGTCAGCATTTCAATAGCGAGCCTAATTTACCACTAAGACTAACTGTTTTATCAGAAGAAACTGTTAGTGAACCAATATCTCATGCAGAGTCTACATTAGAGTAATATATTAAATTAATGTGTTTTAAAGTTGACACTAGGGATTTTCTCCGTAAAATGAAAAAAAATACTGTAGTCTATATGGACTGTTACTTTATGACCAAGGATATTGAATGTTTATCTAAATTAATCGATTATGATGTGGGAATGGATAACATAAGATTTTTTTTAACCCATTCTCCATATTATCACTGAACTATATAGAGAGTGTGGTCTTGCATGAATCGATATCTAAACATGGGTAATTTTATAGCACATGGAGTGTGCTGCGTATGCTGTGAAAGCAGCAAAAAGGGAAGTTAGTCATGCACTTTTTTAATACAATACCCGATCATTATAGTTTTCAATGGTGTGTGTGTGTGTGTGTGTGTGTGTGTGTGTGTGTGTGTGTGTGTGTGTGTGTGTGTGTGTGTAAGTGCGTGCATGTCTCTGATTGTCTGTGTTTGTATGACGCATCTTTTAAAGATGATACAATTAAGTCTCATGAGTCTTATGCTGGAACACATATTGCAACCTCAACAGAACATCACTGGAGGCATTTTAACAGTTTTAAAAACTGTAGTCTACTTTGTTCTGTCACACGTGTAACTAAAGTGTGTCAGAACAAAGCATGTAACAATTGCACTTGCATGTTAAGCTCACTTCTTGAGCTTTGCTTTACACTACTCTGAAGGTGAATTTCTTGACGTTCTTGTCTTGAACACATAAGATAGTTTTGTTTGGAAACATGATCATAATTTTTTTTATTCTGAATGGAAAGATGCATGGCACCACCGTATATTGCAGTACAGTTCCCAGTTCTGCAAACTCACACGTGATATTATGGGAGGAAAAATGGTTTATAAACAACCAGCTAAAGTAACAGCCTTTTTTAGATATGAGAACTTTTTTGTTATGGAAAGACAAGCCTCATAAATATCAACAAATATGTAATTTATTTATTCTATCTTGGACTCTTTTTAGTTATGATTGGGGCAATAATAAATTAAATATATATAAAAAGAGAGAGATACAAAGATATGTATATAAATAGATAGATAGATAGATAGATAGATAGATAGATAGATAGATAGATAGATAGATAGATAGATAGATAGATAGATAGATAGATAGACCTAGATCTGGATATATGAACTGTTTAGGGTAGTCAATCATCCAGAATATTTTTGGAAAGTGAGAAGATACCAAAAATGCCTTGAGAAAGTTGACAAATTTGATAGGAATGTACAAACTCCACACAATTAGGAATGAACCTCAGACACTAAAGCTTTGAGTTTGAGATCATGAAACTCTGGTTTATTGTGATGCCCATTTTAAAGCATGTTACCCGAGCTTAGAATTCTCATTTGATATCCCTTTTGTGATTTACCTTTATTAGCTATACAACTGCACAATAGCTTCTTGGCTATGCAGCTGCACAAGATAGATTCTACAAATGCCTTTATAATGAAGAGGAAGGAAGGAAAGAAGAAAGCACAACAGTGGTTATTTCCTATTGTTTTTGATTGTTTTTGATAATTTAGTGTGTTGTTTTCTGGGGCATGAGGACATATTTTAAGCTTTTAGTTTCATTTTTGGTTTTGCTGCCAGCAAGTAAGGGTATATCTGTCATGGGTGTTAGGAACTATGTTGCTTTCATTGTTACCACTATTTTATTTTTAGTTATTTATTTTACCTACTTAGTTACTCACTTACTTTATTTGTAGTATTGCTAATGAATTTAGGACTTAGGCTAGACAATTTTTAAAGAAGTGGTAGAAATTCAGCAGTTGGATCCCAGAGTTGTAAGTGTTAAGTGTTTGTTTCCATAGTATGGCATTTGGGGGACTGGACAGGTGTTTGTTGCAGGATCAGTCATTGAGCTGAAAGTCTTCAAGAAAGAAGATTGATAACAGATCAGTTTGTCGAATCTGCATTTCTCATGGATGCTATATTTCTCAGTCACTGTGAATATTAAATGTGGTATATTTTTATTTTTGTTGTATTATTATTATTGACCATGGTTTAATGCCTGTTGGGAAAGGGTGGGCAGGAATGCTTTGCTTACATTTATTTTTGATGTTTTATTTTCAAGGTTTCTATTCCAGGTTGGTTAACTGGTACTAACTACAGTATGAGTTGGCAAGTCTTCTTTTGCAAAAGGATTTTTTTTTGTCCTTTATTTCCAATTCCTTAAATATTTCTAAGCAAGAACCCGTTGACTCTTTTTTTATGTACAGTAGATTATTTGGGAGTTTTAGGATTGTTCCAAGCTTTTTTTTTTTTTTTGGTATAAGAATAATACCTTTGTGTGTGTGTGTGTGTGTGTGTGTGTGTGTGTGTGTGTGTGTGTGTGTGTGTGTGTGTGTGTGTGTGTGTGTGTGTGTGTGTGTGTATGTGTGTGTATGTGTGTGTGTGTATGGGTGTGGATTTTCCCAGGTGGATGTGAGGAACAATTCTTCAGCTCACCATTTGTCACAAATTACACAGAGAAAACTGAGAGGTGAAAAAATACACAAAAAAACATTTTTTGCAGGGGAGCAAGCTCCACGGTCACACCACAGTGAAGAAAAGAGGAAAAAATGCAAAAAGTGCACTGCATCACAGACTGACATGATGCAATACACTATGGTGACACTCACCGTGAAATTAAGTTATGGTACTTGGAGCCACTCAGGAAATGTAACAGTGCAAATGCATAGAGATGCCGTGTGTGTGTGTGCGTGTGTGTATGTGTGTGTGTGTGTGTGTGTGTGTGTGTGTGTGTGTGTGTGTGTGTGTGTGAGTGTGTGTGTATGCTGGAGATGTAGTTATCACTGTGTCAACCAAAATAATGTGGATTACACTGCTTTTTTAAAAGATACATTTCTGCATTAAATTTTCAGAATAATGCAATGTGCATTTCATATCCAAGTATAGCTCTGTCGCAGTCATAATAACCACACACACACACACACACACACACACACACACACACACACACACACACACACACACACTGTCAGCTGGCCAAGAACTGCCGCAACAGTCACTCGCTGAAATAAAGAAAAAGTCTTTCTGCAATGGGTGTTTTGTGTCTTCTTTTGTAAAGAAAATAATTGTGTTTGAAATCTCTGTTCCTTCTCTTTAATATTGAAAATAAATTTCCCTTCCATGCAGTGCACTTTACTAATCCAGTCCAAAAGCAGACTTTCTGTTAAAAGCTGACAGAGCTGTGCACTAACCTCATTGCAGTTTTCAAGTTTTACATGAATGGAAGAATAATGATGCTAAATCTATAACTATCAATCTATGAAATAATATATACAGATACATATGCATGCACATATCCATATCCATATCCATATCCATATACATATCCATATACATATACGTATACACACACACACACACACACACACACACACACACACACACACACACACACACACACACACACATACATATCTATCTATATATCTATTTATATATATACTGAAATCCTGAATTTATTGAATATATATATATATATATATATATATATATATATATATATAAATGGCATAGTGTCCTTTTGATGTGACAGAAATGCTGTTCAGTGTTATCAATGCTGTCTATATGCCATTTATTATAGTAATATATATATATATTATTATAGTAATAAACTTATTGCAGCATGTGCAGCCAGTATTATATGATAATATTTTGTGCAAGTAAGTCAGTAAATGAGAATCAGATGAGAAATGCTATTAAATAATGGTCTAGAAACCTACAGTGACAGAGACATTTTCTTCACAAATACGAGGAAATTTGAGCCTAGATTAGAAACTCTACATATACTAGGACCAGAAGAAGATGTGAAGCTGTGGAATTCCAGAGAAGAAAGTCTTGCGGATGCAATTGAGGAGTATCATTAAAACATTATGCATGTATGTATGTATTTGTTTAGATTTCCTAACTAGGTAGATGCACTGGTCTGAAACCCCCTTTTAGGCACTACCCAATCTAGCTGACAACAGAGGACAATAGTATAGAATATAATACACAAAACAAGTAAGAACATTATATGCACAAGTCTCAGAAGTTAAACAAAGACAATTACAGGCATGCAGCAGTGAATTGATAAGACAGAATTGCTTTATAGTTACAAGTTATTGTAGGCAGATAAAAAAAAAAAAAACAAAGAACAAAAAACTATGCAGCTAGAGAGAAAACAGAGAACAGAGGGCACAAAGAGTATTATGATAGAAAAGAAAAAATGTGGGTTAGTAATAGAGAGATAGAAGATGTATACATGTAAGCCACGGTGGTGCAGCGGTAGCATTGTTGTCTCACAGCAAAAGGTTCTCCCATTCGATTCTCGGCTGGAGCGCCTTCTGTATGGAGTCTACATGCCCTCCTCACAGTCGAGTGGCATTCGAAAGACATGCGTGAATGGGCGTGCCTTCGTTAAAGATTGGGCGTCGGGCTGGCACCTTGGCACCATAAAAATCTACTGCCAATCATTAGCAGACCGGAGTTCCGCTGTGGCAACCCCTAACTGGGAAAAGCCGAAACAACAACAAAAGATATGTACATGGGGTAGAAGAAATGAAAGAATTCTGGATTTCACATATTACTTAGACGGTGGAGATGGTACTAGAATGTAAAAAAACAGAAAGTGAAGAGAGTGATAAAAAAGGATAGAAAGACGGAGAGGGGAATGGGTGAATAGGTCCACTGATACCCATGCCTTTTACTGAAGTCACATTCAAGCAGAAAGTCATAAACATTATATGTCCATTATTTAAATCTAGAAATGGCTTCCAATACATTCCAGTAAATAATGAGTATGCCAGTAAGTCTCCTGAAGTAGTGCCTCTGTGAAATGCTAATGCTACCTCAATAGCCGGAGAACAAGTATCACTTTTCTTTTAGCTAAGTATTCCAAAAGAAACACTCATGAAGCTGAGAACCTCATTTATGTCCAGGATAGTTCACTCTGAAGACTATGCAAAAGAAATACACAGGACACGACATGATAGTAAGAATTAGATCAATTATTTCCCTTCCTCATTTTTTGCTACAAGAGAAGTGCCCCCAACCTCAACGGGAATTACCCCTTTTCAGTTTTGAAATGTAAGACATCCCTGAATCTTGCAAAACATAGCAAAGAGACTTGGGAGGAGGAAAATAATTGTTAAACAGTGTGACTGCACACTACAAACATGCAAAAAGAGGTTAAAAATTGTTATGCTAATTGTTAAGAAAAATATTCAAAGCACACAAGAAGGTGCAATTGAAGGTATATAATAACAATTCCACAGCTGAAGAGTTTAAAACAGGGACAAAAGTGATATTATTAGCTCCGTCTGATAAAAATAAGTTTCTAGCAAGATGACAAGAGCATTGAGAAAACAATTGAAGTGAACTCCAAAATAAAACAATGTGAAAGGAGAAAACCAGAGTAGACACATCACTTAAATGTGTTAGAACAGGAATGGAGGAATGGAAGCTGAAGCTTCTGCAGTCAGCCTGTGAGCTGGTATAGATGTCCATAATGACATAACAGTGTTTAAGGCCCAGAAGCAAGAAATTAACAAGGTTTTGCAGAAAAATAAAGATTTGTTTTGTGAGCTACCTAGTAAAACATATTTAATACTGTATTATTTTGAAAGTGTGATGTGGATGTCCTAAAACAAGCAAAAAGGGAAGAACTGAAAGAAACTTAAACTAGGCAGTATTGAGGAGTTGTAAAGTGAAGAAAACAGTCCAGTTGTGTTGGTCCCTATGTCAGACAGCTCCATAACATTTTGTTATGATTTCCAAAACTGAAGGGTGTGTCCAGATTTGACACTTATTCAGTGCACAGATTAGATGAGTTTATTTTTTTATTTTTATTTTACATTTGTTGACAGGGATAGTCCGACTGGATGCATGTCCATTTTCAGTGGAGGCCGGGAAAAAAGCTTCAAGGGTAAGCATATACAGCATTACATAATACCAGCATTACATATTACAAACAGACTATTTACAGAGATTACATAAGTAAGCAAGTTAACTGCGGTGGTGGTGCTGCGGTAGCGTTGTCGCCTCACAGATAGACATTGTCCTGTTCAATTCTCAGCTAGAGCGTCTTCTGTGTGGAGACATGCATGAATGGGCGTACCTTCGTTGAAGGTTGTGCATCAGGGCTGGCAACTTGGCACGTAAAAATCTACTGCGAATCATTAGTCAACCGGAGTTCCGCTGTGGTGACCCCTAACCAGGAAAAGCTGAAAGACACAACAACATAAGTAAGCAAGTTAAACAAGTTCCACAGGTTAGAGTTAATCCCAAGCATAAATCAGGATTAAATTAAATTACACAGATGGTTAACAGATTTTTACATATTCTAGAGAGAGTTAGCCAGGCTTGATACAGTGATATAGCCAGTTAAGTGACAAATGTTGTTTCAGTCTAGTTTTAAATTGACCTAAGGTGGAAAGTAAGGTAATATCAGCTGGAAGAAAGTTCCAGGATCTACTTACAGAGTTTGCAAAGAGAGAGACACCGGCTGTGTTATTAATTTTGCTAGTCTGAATTAATAGTTTGTTAGAGGATCGAAGCGATCTAGGATTGTTATAGGGGGTGATAATATTTTTAAGTGCAGAAGTATTGTCTGGATTATAGAGGATTTTATAGGCCATAATCACTTGGTTATACTGGATTAGGCTGGGTAGTTCAAGCCACCCAAGCTGGTTTAGATTGATGCAATGATGTGTCCTAAATGGCAGCCTGGTGGCAAACCTGGCAATGTGGTTGTAGTAAATTGAGAGTTTGTTAAGGACAGTCTTGTTTAAATTCAAGAGTAGAGGGGATGCATACAGAAGGGTTGAAAGAAGGTGAGAGCAAGCTATGGCAATTATAGCTGGAGGGGTTAGGAAGGCTTTTATTCTGTAAAATGACCCTAGTTTTTTATTGATGGTTTTGATAGTTTGGTTAACATGTAGATCGAATTTTAGATTATTATCTATGATGACACCTAATAGTTTTGTAGAGGGGTCAGGGGAGATTATTGTGCTATCATTTGAATTTATGGTAAAGGTGAAAGCGGTAGACCTACGTGTTGGTGAAAATAACAACATTTTAGTTTTTTTGGGATTTAGGATTAGACAACACTCAGAAAGCCAGTTTTCTATTGTATTAAAGGTGGTCTGGGTAGCTGACCATAACTCTATTGGAGATGTGGCTGAGCAAATCAGAGTAGAGTCATCAGCATATTGGATACAGCTGACTTTTGGGCTGGCAGTATAAAGGTCGTTAATGAAGACAGAGAACAGCAAGGGCCCTAGTATAGAGCCTTGTGGTACTCCAAGGGTGTTAGGTAGAAGGTTAGAGAGTTTATTCTGCCAGACGACAGCCTGCTGTTGACCATTCAGGTAGGATTGAAACCACTGAAGGGCTCTAGTATCTAGACAGAATGTTTGCAGGGTGTGGATTAAAAGTCGGTGATCAACCATATCGAATGCCTTGGAAAGATCCAAGAAGAGGGCTGAGGATATATAATTATTGTTGCGATTATGGTTTATGGTGTTGGTAAAGGCTAGGAGGGCTGAAGCAGTGCTGGATGAGGATGGAAGCCATGCTGAGTGTCTGCCATAAGGTGATTCTGGATTAGGTGGTGAATGAGTTGTCTATGAATACATTTTTTCCATAATCTTTGCAAGTAGAGAGAGAGAGAGTATAGCTATTGGCCTATAATTGGAGAATTCAGTAGAGCTGCCTCCTTTGTGAAGTGGGATTACATAGGATATTTTCCAGATGGTGGGAATTTTAGCTTCTACTATTGTTCGATTGATTAGTACTGAGACGGGGTAAACAATAGCATCAGCTGATTTTTGTAGGTAAAGAATAATCCACAACCTTGAAGAAAGGAACCAGAACTCTGCTAAAGTCCACAAGGCTGTATTTTTATTTCTGAAGTATTCCAAAAGTCACAGATAAAATCACAGCTTTCCAGGCAATCCTGAGCTTTATCAAGTGAAAACAAATTGCAGTGTGCAGTAACCTCCATTAAATAGCCTGGCAATTATACAATTAATTAATTAGTAAATCTAGTACTAAGGTGTGGTGCTTTAGAGTTGGGTGTTAAAAAAAGTTAGTCATTATATCAACTCAAAAAATGAAATGTTTGCAATAACATATGCACTTAAATAAAAATGACTAACCATAAAAAACATTTTAAAATGCCAGTTTCCTAGGTTTCAGAACATAAAAGTCTTACCGAAATGATGGAGATGGTTTTGTCCAACAACTTCATCTTTTTTAATGGTGAATTATACCGGCAACGCAAGGGGGTTGCCATGGGGGCATCTTGTGCATCCTTCTACGCAAATGTAGTATTGCACATGTGGGAGCATACATTCGTTTTAATACCCCCATGGAAAGATCACATTCTGTTCTACAGACGTTATTTGGATGACATCTGTATTTTATGGTCTGGCTCTGAAGGAACCTATCTGAATTCACACACATCAATTCAACAACAATTTTCTACAATTCACACACACAGTGGATCAGCACGAACTTCATTATCTGGACATTACTTACAAGGACTACAATCAGAAAACTTTCCATTCCAAACTACATCGCAACATTTTCTAACTCCTTGCTACACTTTGAAAGTGCCCACCCACCATATCAAAAGAGGGGATCATTAAGGGCAGCTCATCAGAGCAAGTAGAATATGCAGTACGGAGAAAGATTTTGATTCTGAGGTGGAATTTTGAAAAACTTTTCTTGGAGAGAGGTTACCCTCTGGAACTATTTCTAACTCTAGCAGCAGAGGTAAAATCGACATTCCTCTACAAACCAATACTAGGGGTTTGTACCAGTGACCAACAATACACAAAATAAGGATACTGTTCACACTAACAGTTTTGCACACACATACTCATCAAATTCCTATGAATTGGAAGAAACAATCTTACATCACTGGCCGGTTTTAACCCTCTTTGAAGAACTAAAGGACTACATACCACCTAAACCCAGTTTTGTTCGTAAAAGAGGGGCTAATTTATAGGAATTATTTGAAAGAAATCAAAGAAAAAAGATGAAGGTAAAACAACCAAGGCTGGGCACATTCAAATGTGGTGCCTGTGCCCAATGTCGTGCCATATCCAAAGAAACAGCACCATACCTCCCGTCTAGGAACTACAAGATACACCCCACTGGATTTTACACCTGTGCCTCTAGAGGGGTCGTATACTTGGGGATGTGCACCAACTGTCAAAGTTTCTATGTGGGCAAAACTGAGAGGGAATTAAGAAAACGTATCTGAGCATCTTTATGACATGACCAGGAAGAAGGAAACCAACGCCTTCTACAAACACTCACTCTCCTGCCCAGAACCCAAAATCCAGTTTCTAGTTCTGGAACAGGTTGAGCCAGATGCAAGAGGTGGTGACTGGGAATCCACCTTGGGCTACCGTGAACTATTATGGCAGTTGAGACTGAATGCAGGGAAGCCACCAGGTCTGAATGGGATGATCAGCATTAAACCGGGTCCTCAAGCTTAGGAGGGCTAGGTTATAACTCATACTTGACCCCCTTCATACTACAGCATCCCCACACAGCATATTAAATTATTGAACATCCACGGTTATAGGATTCCGACTAATAAATCAAATTCTATATGAAATGTTATATGGATGGGCATTAAAATATCTCACATATTTTATTGCATGTTTTATCAGTGTAAAGTAATAATGAAAAAAAAAAAATTTTAACAATTCACTGACAATCTAAACACATCTTTAAGCATATTCTTTAACAATCTACAACCCCAATCAGACTTCAGACTTTTATGTTCTGAAACCTAGGAAACTGGCATTTTAAAATGTTTTTATGGTTAGTCATTTTTATTTAAGTGCATATGTTATTGCAAACATTTCTTTTTTGAGTTGATATAATGACTAACTTTTTTAACACCCAACTCTAAAGCACCACACCTTAGTACTAGATTTACTAATTAATTAATTGTATAATTGCCAGGCTATTTAATGGAGGTTACTGCACACTGCAATTTGTTTTCACTTGATAAAGCTCAGGATTGCCTGAGCGAAAGCGCTTGTGTGATTTTTATCTGTGACTTTTGGAATACTTCAGAAATAAAAATAGAGCCTTGTGGACTTTAGCAGAGTTCTGGTTCCTTTCTTCAAGGTCGTGGATTATTCTTTGCTTGTCTTTGGTTTTTTGTGTATTACTTCACTTGATTTTTGTAGGTACTCGGCAGGGAGTTGATCAGCAGAAAGTGTAGTGGGTTTTAATTTTTTGATCAAGGTACGGATAAGTGAAGTGGTGACTGGTTGGAAGCTGAATGTGAGTAGTTTTCGAGGGGTGTTACTTTCAGGACCAGGGGAGCTAGGAGGTAGTTGGCTAGCTAGGGATTGAATTGTATCAGTAAAGAATTGGTTAAAACTGTCATAAACATCTTCAGGAGTTTTATCAATAGTAGAAACAGGGATTGGGGTTGAAGTTTGGCCAGGATGTAGTAGATTATTTAAACCTGCCCAAAACTTCTGAGGGTTATTTTGATTTACTGTCTGTAAATTACAGTAGTATTGTTTTTTGTCTTGTAAAATGAATTTTTTAGTTTCGTTCCTGGATTGCCTGTATTTAATGTGATCTTGGGGGTCTTTAGAAGAATGCCATGAAGCCCATGCTTTGTTTCTAAGGGTAATTTTGAGTTTAGACTCTTTAGAAAGCCATGGCACAGTTTTTACCTTTGTTCTCTTTGAACAAACAGATGCATGCAAATCCAGGATCTCAAGGAATTTGTTGTTAAAGTATGCTACTGCTTCCTCTAAGGGGAGGTGTTTTAGAATAGACCAATTACATGAGTTTAGTTCTTGTTGGAATTTTGCAGGGTCAAAGTTTATATTGTTTCTAATCTTTCTGAGTAAGGGTTGTTGGGAATTAATGGCTTTGTGCTTAATTACATATGTGAGAAGGTGATCGCTTAGGCCATAAGGGAGGGTACCAGAGGTGTACAGTTGGGGTGACTATTTATGAGTACCCAGTCAAGTATGCTTTCTTTTTGGTTGAGTTTACCTATCCTGGTAGGGGTGGATATGATTTGTGTAAATGCATGTAGGTTAATATGGGTGGTTGGGGATTCTGAGGAACAGGTGCCCCAGTCTATGTTAAAGTCTCCAAGTAGTAGGGTTTCATGGGGGTAGTGACATGATAGCCAGTGCAGGATATCTTCAAGTGTAGATATATTGTTACCTGGGGGTATGTACATACAGATGATATGAATGCATTTATTTTATTAAGTTGCAATTTGGTGGCAAGAACCTCCGAGTTATTAATCTGAGGTGGTTATATTACATCTATGGTGACATTCAACTCAGATTTATAGAGTACAGCTACCCCACCCACCTTCCTCGAAGCACGATCCAGCCTGTGTATATTGTACCCAGGTGGTAACACTTCATTGTCTGTAGTGTTAGGTTTTAACCGGGTGTCAGATAAACAGAGAATCTCAGGGGAGTGGACATCCAGAAGTGCATGCAATTCATGTACCTTGTTATTAATGCTTCTAATATTGAGATGACAGGCTAGGAGAGAGTTAGTTGGCCTATTAATTGTAGGTTTGTAGCTTAGATTGCAAGCAGAGGGGGTATGTGTATCTGAAGTGGGTGGGCCTAGGTTTGGGTGAATATCACCACCAAGTATTAGGTTAAGTCTATACTTGGTGATGAACTTCAGGAATTTGTTTATTAATTTGTGGTAGTGTTTGGATATAGAGCTAATGTGCCTGGGGTTGAGATGTTGACAGACTGAACAAGATGTTGGATATGACCTGGTACTATAAGTATGGTTGAAGGTGGGAGGATTTACAGCTGGGGTGATAGTATGGCCTATAGGGACCTGAAATCCCGTGAGAAACTGGTTTTCATACAAGGTAAGGAGGTATGGTGCGAACAAGAGGTGTAGTAAAGAGGAGTATATCATTATCTGTGATTCAACTAGTGAGTTAAGGAACTATTTTACCTGGTGATGCAACACCAGAAGACAGAGTGGTGAGGTAAAGGTACTGGAAGGGGGATGGCAGAATGCCAGATGAAAGCTAATAGGTGCTATTGAAATGTATGTAGAAGAATGGGGGTGGGAGGAATTATCCCAGATGAAAGCAGATGGGATCTAGAAAGTGGGGGAGTGGCTATAGTACTATAAATTTAGAGGTACTGCAGGTGGGAGGGAATTGGGGGAAGGAAGGGGAGCGAAGAGATCCTGAGCGCAGTGAGGGTGAACGTAGCAGGGCTATTGCAGTTTACAAGGTTTCCTAAGGTGTCCTAAAGCTATAAGGTAAGTATTATAGTTCTTAATGTAAGAGTCAGTTTACTTAAGTTACAGGGGAAGGAGGCAAACACTCAAGTAGAAAAAGAGCCCTATGGCCGGCCAAAATGGTGACCTGCTTAATTACACAGCACTGTAAGTGAAAGCTTAACAAATGCTTTTGTGTGCAACCTACTTTGCTTAAATGCCGACAGAAATTGTTTGCAGTCCTGTAGATTCCATTTTGTAGGGAACTGTAGAGTTCAATCTGCTTAAATGCTGAGAGAAACTGTTTGCAGTCCTGTAGACTCTGTTTTGTAGGGAACTGTAGAGTTCAATCTGCTTAAATGCTGAGAAAAACTGTTTGCAGTCCTGTAGACTCCATTTGGTAGGGGACTGTAGAGTTCAATCTGCTTAAATGCTGACAGAAACTGTTTGCAGTCCTGTAGACTCCATTTGGTAGGGAACTGTAGAGTTCAATCTGCTTAAATGCTGAGAGAAACTGTTTGCAGTCCTGTAGACTCCGTTTTGTAGGGAACTTTAGAGTTTAATCTGCTTAAATGCTGAGAGAAACTGTTTGCAGTCCTGTAGACTCCGTTTTGTAGGGAACTGTAGGGTTCAATCTGTTTAAATGCTGAGAGAAACTGTTTGCAGTCCTGTAGACTCCGTTTTGTAGGGAACTGTAGAGTTCAATCTGCTTAAATGCTGAGAGAAATGGTTTGCAGTCCTGTAGACTCCGTTTTGTAGGGAACTGTAGAGTTCAAACTGAGTCATACCAGGTCAGTCAAGGGGGGAAGAGAGTGGGAAATCCTAAGCACCTAGATTTGAAAATCAGCTGTTTATAGTTAGGACAGTCTTTGACACCCCTAGGTTTATAAAAGTGGTACCATCATGTTCTTCCTATCACTGAAGTCAAACAGAAGACAGCACTGTCCACCCATGGAAGTCTTTTTCATTATACTGTCTTACCTCTTGGGTTTCATGAAACCATTTGGATCTCATGAACTCCTGACTCTTCTCAAAGACTTGTGTTTAGGATCATAGCATGATAGGAAGTTACTAGGTTACTGGCCATGAGGCCCTTATAAGCCTAGCCAAGAATTTCGCCTGTGTTCCAACAGGTCAGCACCCTATGCCACTGTCCAGCAGGGACACAAGTGGAATCCCAGGGGTGTATTTTCTGTTCCCCATTCAGTTATTCATGTTACCCTTAAAAGCTTTAATGAGGTAATCTGCTTTATGTGGAGAGGGAGTCTATTCCACAAAAGGAGAGTCTCTGGGACACAAATCTGTCCCACCAACAAGTTCTATTGATGTCACATACCAGGTTGAGGTCAAGCATGTGGGTTACTCGAGTGGAGCTTGACTTGTGGATATGCAGCAGTCCCATCAGGGTGGGATCTGAGATTGCTTTGTATGCCAGACAGAGGCCATCTCTCAAGAGTCTGTAGGAGACTGAGTAGAGGGACAGGGATTTTAAGCCTATCTGTGTAGGGTAGATGTTTGAGGCCCTGGATTCTCTGGGTGAGTAACCCCTGTGATCTCTCCAGCTGCTGCATGTGCTTTGTGAGCACATTGTACTCAATAATGGGTCTTATAAGGGAAGAATACAGGGATGTTATGGCCACCTTGTCCCTGGATGAGATACCCTTACTAATGAGGTAGGCCATGTAGCAAGCTTTCTGTACAGTGGAGGCAATATGGTGGTCAAAAGTCAGTTTGTTGTCAACCAGGGTGCCCAAGTCCCTCACAACTGATTGCGTGCTTAGTACCTTATTATCAATGTGATCATTTGTGGGGACATCAATCTCCCCAAAAGGGATGATGATGCATTTTTTGGCATTCAATTTGAGGTCATGTTTCTGGCACCAGTCATTTGTTTTGGTGAGACCCTCTTGGAGGATGTCCACATCACTAGAAGAATTGATGACAACACCCAGCTTGCAGTCATCTGCAAACTTGGTCAGCCGTAGCCCACTAGATTTGGCCTGCATCTCTGAGAAGTGCATCCCAAACAGCAGAGACCCCAAGACCAATCCCTGGGGTACACTGCTTGTTACGGGTCCACTACTTGAGCTGGCTTCCCCTATTATGACTAGGTGGGTTCTATCAGTGAGGCAGTTTGCTGCCTATCTGGTAACATATGGCTTGATGCCTTTTTGAGAGAGTTTATCTATTATACCTGAGTGGGGAATAGTATTGAAGGCTTTGGCCAGGTCAAGATAGGTGGCATGCACCATATTCCCCTCATCTATGGCCTTGGTGACTGTCTCAAAGAAGTTGACCAAATTTAATAGCATGACCTTCCTTTGACAAAACCAAAGTGTGTGGGATCAAGTGTCTGGAGGTTACCAATGTCCTTGTTAATGAGGTCCATGATAATCTGCTCCATGGACTTGCAGTTCAGGCTAGTTAGGCTGATGGGTCTATAATTTCCTGGATCGGTTGATACTCCACCTTTGTGCAAAGGGATGACAGTAACTGTTCTCCACTCAGCTGGGATGAAACTGGCACTCAGGCTTTGGTTGAATAGGGTGCCTAATGGTGCTGCATGTTCCTGTCTGAGTTCATGTAGGATGCAGCCTGAGATGTTATCAGGTCCCATGGAGGCTGCGTTTTTTGCCTTTGAGAGGGCAGTGATTACGTGCTCCTTAGAGATAAGGGGAGGGGGGCAGGTACTGGGGATGTCCTGTTTTACTGACGGGTGTGAGAGAGGAGTGAAGTTTTCACTGAACCTGTCTGCCAGCAGGTTGACTATATCTACAGGATTTCTGTATGTGGTGTCCTTGACCACCAATTCTGAGCCGAGTTGGGTGCTTCCCTTGAGACTGAGGACATATGTGAAGAAGGCCTTTTTATAATCGTTAGTAGATGTGGCCAGTTTGGACTTGAAGTTTACTTTGGAGGATTTCACTAGTGCTCTTATTTGCTTGTTCAGGCTATGGAGATATTTCTTCCAATTAGTAGCTACTCCTTCTTGGCCCTGCACAGCAATTTTTTTCTTTTATTCTAGAGTTTATTTATTGTAGATGTCCACCAGACAGGATTACTTTTCCTTGAGGAGGATGATTTTGTCCTGTCTGGTATTCCTGATTCCATGCAGCTATATAAATGCTCATATAGTACTTTGTGTAGATTTGGACATATGTGCCAGTTTCTATGGAGGGGGAAGTGAAGCTGTTTATACCTTCCCTCAGGAGGTTGTAATCAGCTTTGGAGAAGCTTTTTTGTTTGACCCTAGCGGGAGGAGGGGGGTGGGGGAGATGGTGACTTCAAAAGTGGCTGCTTTGTGGTCGGATTATACCAGGATTGATGACACTGTAGGGATGCTGCAGTGGTTACTCATGTTGGTTAATACCAAGATATTTTCACCTCGTGTGGGAGTACAAGGCATTTGCATTGACGAAATCAAGGAATCTCTGGGCATTTGTGTTTTGGCATGAGTAGTTCTTCCAATCTATGATTGGATAGTTAAAGCTGCCCAGGATCAGGATAAAGGGTTGAATCTTGATAGATTCTAAGAGGTCCAGATAGGTGGAGTTGGCATCTTGAGTCAGAGTTGGAGGCCTATAGCTAGCTATGATTTGAATAGGGGTCTTATCAATTGTTTACTGTACCTGGAGTATTTCCTTTGCATCATAGTGTTTGACCAGCCTAGAGGTGTGTATGCCTTTTATATTTATTGCAGCTCCACCTCCTTTTGTTGTGCTGCCCACAATTTGGGGTCTGAAACCTTCCATGTGCTCAGCTATGTATCTTGATGGCACAGTAATTTATTTAGTAGAGTGGGAGTCACATTTGTCCAAGGTGTGAGCTGTGCTGAACTTACTAAGATATACAGGACTTAGAGACAGAAGCTACATACTTTGTATATGTGATTGCACCCCAAACAGTAAAAGGCTGCCAAAAACTGGCCTATTTCCAGTAATAAAACAACATGTTAAAGCTGTTTTAGGATTAGCAATTCACTTTAGAAATTAATATCCAGATTTCCTATGCTAGCCTGTCTTCTGGCAGACCTTAGGAAGATTAGGTACCTAATCACTTCATATGGACTACAGAAGGAAATCACACTTGTTACCTTATCCCCTCTGTGTTGTGAAATGGAACAGCTCTAGTAACTCATACACACCCTTATGCTCCACAGAATTTTCTGAAAGATTAAGTTAAAAAGCATAAAACATGGAAAAATGAACAATAAATGCTAGTAAAAGTTGCAAACAGCAATGCTATCAGTAAAAAGTCTCTGTGGTACTAATAGTGAATTTGCACTCTTTACATCAATACTTCATTACATTATAATGTGCACAAACTCAAAATGATATTTCTTCTTAGGTTTGCAAACATATTATCATATCTAGGAAATGTGTACAAGCTAGACATATGTTGTCAGGGCATTTTTGTTTGGTACACCCAACCTTTCAAATGACATCAAGAAATCCTCCTCTGAGTTCTTATTTATTACAATATTTATAGAAATATGAAAGTTATACATAATTGTATTAGTAATATACATAATACTGAGCATCTGTCAAGAATTGCAACATATAATACAAATCTCAATGGCAGTTTTCTTCAAAATCATCTAAGATTTCATTTAATGCAATGCAAGTACATAAGTTACTTGCCTTTGGAAATATGAAGTTGTTGTTGTCTTTTGGCTTTTCCCGGTTAGGGGTCGCCACAGCGGAACTCTGGTCTGCTAATGATTGGCAGTAGATTTTCACAAATGCCGAGGTGCCAGCTCGATGTTCAGCCTTCAACGAAGGCATGCCCATTTACGCATGTCTTTCGAACACCCACCCAAGAAAATATTGCATATCTTTATAATTATGAATAAACAACAAGCAATCATCTCCAGTTTAGTAAACTATAAGTGGATTTTAACAATATATTTTCCTGTGTCTCACCATAGAATTTCACACCATGTCCCTCAAAAAACATGTAGCTCTCACATCTATAAAACTATGAATGTAAATATGAAAGTATGAGTAAGAGGTGAAGAGGTAAGTGACTCTACTGCAGGATATGCTGGAGTAATGATCTATGGGAAAGAGTAGTGAAAGCAAGGTTAAGAAGGGAGGTGATGATTAGTGATAAGCAGTATGGTTTCATGCCAGGAAAGAGCACTACAGATGCAATGTTTGCTCTGAGAGTGTTGTTGGAGAAATACAGAGAAGGTCAGAAGGAGTTGCATTGTGTCTTTGCAGACTTGGAGAAAGCATATGACAGGGTGCCTAGAGAAGAGTTGTGGTATTGCATGAGGAAGTTGGGAGTGGCAGAGAAGTATGTAAGAGTGGTACAGGATATGTACGAGGGTAGTGTGACAGTGGTGAGGACTGCAGTGGGAGTGACAGATCCGTTTAAGGTGGAGGTGGGATTACATCAAGGATCAGCTCTGAGTCCTTTCTTATTTGCAGTGGTGATGGACAGCTTGACAGATGAGATCAGACAGGAGGCCCCGTGGACTATGATGTTTGCAGATGACATTGTGATCTGTAGTGAGAGTAGGAATCAGGTTGAGGAGACTCTGGAGAGGTGGAGATATGCTCTAGAGAGAAGAGGAATGAAGGTCAGCAGGACTAAGACAGAATATATGTGTGTGAATGAGAGGGAGGATAGAGGAATGGTGAGGATGCAGGGAGTAGAGTTGGTAAAGGTGGACGAGTTTAAGTACTTGAGATCAGCAGTTCAGAGTAATGGTGAATGTGGAAGAGAGGTGAAGAAGAGAGTACAGGCAGGGTGTAATGGGTGGAGAAGAGTGTCAGGAGTGATTTGTGAGAGGCGGGTACCAGTAAAATTGAAAGGGAAGGTCTACAAGAGGGTAGTGAGACCAGCTATGTTATATGGGTTGGAGACAGTGGCATTGACAAAAAGGCAGGAGTCTGAGCTGGATGTGACAGAGTTAAAGATGTTAAGATTTGCACTCTGTGTGACTAGGATGGATAGGATTAGGAATCAGTATATTAGAGGGTCAGCTCATGTTGGACAGTTTGGAGACAAAGCAAGAGAAACGAGATTGTGTTGGTTTGGACATGTGCTGAGGAGGGATGATGGGTATAATGGGAAAAAGATGCTAAGGATGGAGCTGCCAGGTAAGAGGAATAGAGGAAGGCCTAAGATAAGGTTTATGGACGTGGTGAGAGAGGACATGCAGGCGGTTGGTGTGACAGAGCAAGATGCAGAGGATAGGAAGAAATGGAAAGAGATGATCCGCTGTGGCGACCCCTAACGGGAAAAGCCGAAAGAGAATGATGATGATGAATGATCTAAGGGTAATTTTGCTACTTATATCTTACCCTTTCAGATACTGCATGCTGTTAATCAGTATGTCACTTACTTAAGGAAGTCAGCCTCATAAATGTCTAGATGCCGTATGAAGCTATAGGGGTTTTACTGGAAGTATATGAAAAGGCATTATAGCTTGCATGAATTCATCAGCTGAAAATTTTGTTATGTTCAGAGCTGTCTTGTTTGTCTCTGACCTTACTATACCTTTAACTTTGGATGTCAACTTATCAAAAGTTGGGTTGGGATATGTGTTACCTCAGGACTTGGAGGCAGGGATGATACCTATGTTAGACGCTAAGTGGAAATAAGACAAGATACTCTGCCATAGAATGAGAATAGAATGAGAATGCCATTAAGTAGACACTAATGTCTTTACAGTATTAATTGCTGGGATGTAGCTTCAATTTGAAAATTAATGATGCAGTCCTGCAGTGGTTTATGCACAATGAGCTGGAAACATCAAATTGTGTAAGTGGGCTTTGCCACCACAGTCTTTCCATTCAGAGTTAAGCATAATCTTGGCAAGATCCACAAGAATGCAAATGCATTATCTCAGTCCCATAACTCGTGCCATTCAAAATATAACCAGGGATTCTATGGAGCGGGTTTACTTTGGCATTAGTGGCCACTTCATATATGTATGTATTTATATATTGTAGCCATGTCAACTTACTGAAAAGCAATATACTGAAAAAATAAAATACTGAACATCCAGAGCTGAAATGTCAAAATGTTGAAATGTTAAAATGTTGAAATCAAAATACCTCCTCCTCCCCTACAAGTGTAGAGAGATGGACTTGCCCCCCCCCCCCACACACACACACACACACACACTCTTCCAGGACTTGTGTAAGCACTTGTTTTCAAGTTTCACTAACAGAGGAGGGATACTGTGAGCAACATTTACTATCCGTTGCATAAGCAGAGGCAATATAAATTTCATAGCCCAGTTTCCACCATTAGCTGATGAGAGGGTTCTACTCTTTCTCGATACCCTAACCATCCATTTCTATATTACAGATGGCTGTGTTGGGATATATTTAACTTTGAAATAGAAGTATTTCATATTTGAGAAGGGCTACTGAGCCTTCTTTTGAAAAGCCAGTTCTCCTTTTCATCACGTTGCTATAGCTGTATCTGTCTGCTCCATGGATTTTTGGAATGTTTCACTGTTTTTACATCTATTCTCTCTTGGGGATATTTGCTCTTTTTATCCATCAATGCATGAAAATCAATTTCTTCACATAGCCCTTAAACCACATTTCTGTCTTGTGGTTAACTCCAGTAGGTGCTGTACTTCTGTTTACTTAAACAATATTTTCTGAAATAGACTAATTCCATTAAGGTACCAATTTATTGCTTTTGTGCCAGATTCATTTGTTGTACTGCTTGCATGTTGTATTCCACAAGCCTCTTTGACTCATTTGTTATTTCTGAAGGTTAAAACACACCATTTTATTTTACTACTTTTGGACTGCTTCCATCATTTTTATGGAGTGCATAATGTTTCCTGCAGTACAATGTGTTTCTTGTTAATACTGAAACCTGCCTGAAAGGGATAAACACATCAGATATACAGTTAACAGAAAAGATCAGTGCACAGGTAAAACTCTCAACACACTTTTTGAGTGAGATTATGCCATCTACAATGTTCAGCTTTTACAGCCTACTCCAAGAATCCAATGGGAATCTTGCCATTTGATTAATGCTGTCTGATGGAATATATTGATAAGTACCCAAGAGTTTTACATTTATCCACTGTACTGTGAGATCACATTAGTGAAACCATTAGTTTTAACCTTGCAGAGTGTTGCTTTCTTTACCATGTTTTTATGACTGTGTATTTGCTATATATAAATAAAAGAAGGGAGGTTGCAAGAAGTGACCACCCAAGATGTTTTTTTATAGTGTCACCCACAGATTCAGGGTGGGTGTTGTTTAACAAGTGTAACTTTCGGGTTTACTGTCAAAAAGCTCTATCTCTTAATAGACTTGAATGCATCATCTTGGGTGCGGGGGGGGGCAACAACGTCTCAGCTGCAGCTGTCTGCTAGTAAACAGGATATTTGCAGAGAGGAAGTACATGACTACAGCCATAAAGTGCTCTTTTTCAGTCTTTATCTCAAGCCTATGGCTTTGCTAGTTTAACAAGGCACATCACTAAAAAGCAATTTTAAATATAATAATATTTGTTACTAAGGCTTGTACTTGAGTAATTGAATAATTTTACAAATAATATCTTGTAGCGGATAGGGTGAGCCCTGAAGCTGTGCTTCAGCAAGACCTCTGACCTTATACTTCATGTCAGCTTGGTAATAAGATAAAGTATATGGGGTGGGAGATTAAATGGTGATATGGGATAGGCTGAAACTGGCTGTCTGACTAGAAGAAGATGGGAGGGAGTTTTAAAGGGAACTTGTGAGGAAAATTGACAAGTAGGCAAGTGCTTCGGGATCAGGGCTAATAATTATTACATGTAAAGCAGGCATTATAGTGGATATGAAGAACAGGATTAACTTGTATGTTAATGATACAGATACTGGTGCTGCAGTCTTTGTTGGGGGAAAATTAATGAAAGACCATTAATAAGGAGCATTGCAAAAAGATGGATTACAGCTAGAATTTAATGTAAAACTGGTAAGATTAAGCAATGCACAGAGTGGCACTCATAGAAAATCTACAGTCTTGGGATGTTACCCTCAAGCAAGTCAGAGGAGCAAATAGACTTTATGGAAAAATAATCAACCCTAAGCTGAATTTTACAATGCAGTATGATAAGACATTTAAATGCTGGGATGTATAGTGCAAGAAATAAACTCCAGAGATGCTACAGCCTTCCTTCTGCCTTTTGTTGTACAATTTATTGTTAAGACATACCTGCCTTGTTCTGTACAGTTCTACAGGCCATATGGACACTGAAAAGCTAAAGTAGTATCAGGTATACAACAGAGAGTTTCCAATATTTTGCAAGGTATATATTGAATGGGGTGCGAGCAAAGACTTGAAGCTGTGCTTTTATAGATTAGAAGTAAGAAAAAAAAGGCTAAAATTTGAACAGACTGTTTTGTTTGTTGATGAATGGTAGACTGAGGTGGAAAAGGAAGGACAGAAGGGGCCGAAGAAGACTTGTTGCTGGCTGGAAAGGCGATATGTGAAGTCAGACATGAGAATATGCAAGTTTAACTGAGTGGGTGGTAGGAACCTGAAATGTGTTACCAGAGTAGTGGTAATATGTTAGTCATCAGAGGGTACTAAAATTGCTTCAGGCACAGAATAAAAGGGTGGGGACAAGGAAGATGAGCAGAAAGAAGGGCTTGCTGTGACCTAAATCTCATCTTCTGTCTACCTTTTTATATATTCATATCAATATGTGTTAAGCTTACACTCTAGCAGAAAATCAAGTAGATAACAACAGCACATACACTACCTGCTTTTAAAAAAGATAACTACATGTAAACATGTTCATTATCTAGAGCTTATCGTGTTATACATGTGTTGATTTCTTTATACATTGTAATTGTGTTTTACCAATGACTTTATATGTAAAATGACACTACTTAATCCAGTTTTTCAAATTTAATCCTAAATTATCCCATTCTTCATCTGATTCAGTTGCTGTAAGCTCTCCAAAACCATATGATTTGGTTGTCTAAAGCTGCACACCATGACATAACTGTATGTTAACTATGATGCCATTCTAGGATTTGTAATACCAACGTCCAAAGCCTTTAAATTTTAACTTTAAATTCTTCTGAGTGTGCAGATTTTTATCTGATCACATCATTACATTCTGAAAACTTGGTTTGGGGAGAAATGAGTCAAAATTCAAGAAATGTAATTGTTTTGATTTTCTGAACTTACCACTAAGTAGATGTTAAAACTGCTCAGTTTTGTACATTTTTCCTTAACAAGGTTGTACACTGAATATAACTGAGTATTTGCAGGTATCACCCAGGTGAAAGTATCTCATATATGATGCTGCTTAATGCAATGATATGTGTATGATATATTAAATAAACACATAAAAACGTAAAAGTAATGAAGTGTTGCTTCATCGTACTATGTTGGTTTTAATGCAGTGAATCAAATTTTGAATTAAAATGCTGCTATACGTGAGGCCAGACATATCACAAAAGTTAACGAACTACATAACAGGCCACCAGACAGTGCAACTACTCAAACGATACTACCTATTTTCTTATTTTTGTTCTGTATTCTGTTTATTTTACCTTACCTTGAACTGTATGTTTTTATTTTGGTCTCATTGCTTATTTAGCCATTTTGATCCACCCACATGTCTCATTTTTTTCCAACTCACTGGTCTGTGGTTTAGTCTGTGTTCATTGACACCTGACTGCTGACATATAAAAATCAATCCCTTGAAAAGATCTAGCAAGTTGCTTTTCACTTTATTTGTTTGAACTAATCTGTAAACAAAAGTAGACAAAATGACTGCAGCAAGGGCATTTTATGATAGAGTCTGTTTTGTGATGTAAATCTGAAATTTAGAATGATCACATTTTTATGGTGGCTATCATCCACTATGCCTCTAATTATTTTTCAAGAAGAAATTTAGGGTTTTATTCAAATTTTTCACTTATTATATAATAAAATGGCTTATTTTATTTTGAAAGTAGTTTCTCAACTGTTATTTTTACCTTAATGTACTGCATTTATTTTACCGAATTAATGAAAGCAATTCATATTTAATAAGAAACAAAATTTCTGATTTTGTAGTTTTTGTGCATCATTATCATAGTATATGAATGAAAAAGTTGGGTTTTTGTCTTGAAACCAGTAAGTTCATCTTAATGATGGACTGTAAAGACACTTGGAATGCCAATGTTCCGATACCTCCTTTTTTTCATGGAGGAATCAGGATTTTCCATTTAACAGAAAGGTCAAATTACACATATGAATGCAAATGCAGATGCATCTAAAGGCCCATTTCAGACAAACAGAATTTCAGTCATGATGAACTAGTACAAAACAACACATTTAACTTTGACACTAGATCTTAGAACCATCAACATGTTCTGCAAAAATCGCTTCTACTAGGACCATCACAGAACCTTTACAGAAAGATGGTACTAAATCATATTCTATTACAGACCTCCATATCAGCTGCTGGCTTTATACAACAGTTGATCCTGAAGTTATAAAGTTGTACAGAATGGTCGAGCTTATCTAAACAATCCTGCATTGGTTTGTGACTGACTGAGTGTGCAGTAGCTGGTAACAGAAGTTTTTATTTGAATTTATATTTTATTTTTTACACAGTTTTTCACTGTTTGTAGGAAGGAAGAGATAGCTTGTCGACAAGAAGATTTACTTTGATTTATGTTTCGTTGTTTTACTTTTTATTTTCATTATTAGTTGTTAGAAAGGGATACGTTTTAGACAGGCAAACTATAGCCACCCCAAGGGGCCTAGTCAGTTATAAATTCACACAGACTGCAGAGAGGACATTCCAGACCATATCTAACCAATCCTGTCTTGGGGTGTGGTTTATTGATCTTTACTGTTAAAAAGAGGTGCAACAGCGAGCAATAGTGAGAAGAAGCTACTGTGCACATTCTCATGTGATATAAAGGAATTCTAGCATTTGTGTGACGTTCTGAACTTGTACAGTCAGAGCAACAACTTTGCTGCATCTAATTTAATACCTAGTTGTATTTTGTTTGTTTTCCCTTAGAAGTTGATCTAATTTCTGTTTGAATTCTGTGGCAACTGATTTCGATTATTCTTTCCTTTTAGAATTATTTTTGTATTCATTTGCAGCTGAATATGGATTCATTAAATGAGCATGCCATTAATGATTTGCTAAAGTACACAGATCTTGTACAGTGTAATAAATGCTGTGTATATTTACAGGTAACACCTGACAACAATGGTGATCTGTGTTCCACATGTCAAAAGTTGCGTGATTAGCTTACCATTATTAGTAATAAATCTAGACTTACTGATGACAATTGCACTTGTGCAACTGGCACGGCTTGGAGAACTGTTGTTACATATATTAATGACTAAACTGTTGAGATAAATAATGTTAGGTAAAGAACAAACAGAACACGTTTAGGAAAGGGTAGGTCTATTATCTATAAGGTTCCTCAACCCCTATGAAATAAGATAATGCCACTGACAACATTGGAATACCGAATACAAGTATTCAACAATCTGAGGATTCACAGCATAAAGAAGGAAATAAAAAGAAGAAAGAAAGGAAAATGTTCACAACAAATAACAAAGAAGAAAAAGAAACTGATAAATGTATGTAAAGCAAAGAGAATACATACTAAAAAGGAAACTGCTTTGTTATGTAACACACGGGTTACATGGAATGATAACAGTTTCTGTCAGAAAACCTTTGGTCTACAGGAAAAGGCATAATTTGGAAAAAGAAAATGTAGAAAAAAGAGGCAAGGGGCAGGTGAAAAGGTAGAATCAAAACTGAACATGGAAGGCTTGAAGAACATTACTGTAAGAAAAAAATAGGTGAATGACAGCTGTTGACAACATGACTCAAGTTGTGGATGTAGAAAGCCAGCTGGATGAGAATAGTATGCTTACAAATGAAATAAACAATTTAAACGTGAGATTAATAAGACTAATGGGAATGAAGATCATTCCTTTGTAACACTGATAGAGTAGATATTATTGAATTAGAAGTTGAAGATTCTTCAGATTTGGTCAGAAAAGATATTCTTGTAATTGGACAGTCAATTATTAGAGGAACTGATACTTATATCTGCAGAGAAGATAATGAGTGTCGAATAGTGTTATGCTTGCCAGGAGCAAAAACAGAAGATGTGAGGCAGGCCTTAGAGCACCTTAATGTAAGGAACTACAGATCTGTTTTTATTTATGTTGGTACAAATGATCTCATCTGCAAGGACTCTCTGACTGTTAGTAGGTTATTTACAGCCGTCTTAGATAGCATAGCTTGTACAGGTGCTAAAACGCATCTATATTACTCAATTTCAAAGTTTAGGTTAGAAAATACCTAAACGTCAACCTGGTAATATCGAAAAATGAAAAGAGCAAACAACCGATTTAACATAGTGAATGAATTTCCTCGGCTGGAAAAAAAAAATTAAACCAAAATAAAGTGGGAGCTTCACACCCTCACATCCCCAAACTAAATATACCAACTCCAAGACCGGTCTGCAGTGGGAAAAGGGGCAAAATCCACATAACAGCCAAGGGAATTCTTTCCCTGCGTTAAATTGGCCATTTGCGGTTTTTTTTTTTTGCTTTCACTATTACCAGATCGATGTTTAGGTATTCGCTAACCTAAACGTTCGATCAAGTATTAGAAACCCATTAAAACATATTTTTCACAAGTCACTTATACAAAAGAGAGTCACATTATCAGGAATGAAAAGATCTTTTGGGTAAATAGCCACATGGAAAAAATGTCCTGTTTTAAAAAATGGAAATGTGTAGAGCATCCAAGCCTAGTTTTGGGCACACGTATTTAGACAGGATGGTGTGCATGTGTCAAGATCAGGGAAGAGAATTTTTGCAGCAGATATTTTGCAGTATTTGACAAATACTAGGCAGGATTTTTGCCAGGTCGAAAATTACCTGTTATTACATGTTCAATGATAACACCAATACTATAGACTGTGTAACTGTGACAATAAAGACAACCCTGGAACATATAACAATTGTTGGAGTGTATAGACCACCAAAGTCAAGTGCAGATGACCTAGAGGAATTCATACATTTCTTGCATGAAACACAGGGGGGAAGAATACTATTAGCTGGGGACTTTACCAGAAACAGACTAGAATAATATTGATTCAACAACGTTAGTAAAGAAATTATTCACAACGTATATTCAGGAGCAACAATTGCTTCAGATTGTAAAAAAAAAAAAAACTACCAAGGAACAGAACATACTCAACATTGTTTGTGTTCCTACAGAAATTACTGTTACTTCAAGTCAAGTTTTACCACCGTTGATGTGCAGTGATCATGGGGTTTATAAAGGTTAATTTGTTGTTAGATAGTTCTGCCAAACAGAAATCTAAACCAATGCACAGAAGGTTAATTACAGATTATATGGAAGCAAGAAAGTCACTATGTAAAACTAACTGGAGTGAGGTGTTCACTGGAAAAACTGCAGATGACATGTAGAATGTTTTGAAGGAGAAATTGTTTGAGTGCAAAAAAAAAAAATGTTTAACATCAGGATTTAGGCATATAACATCAGGGGGATATATTTCCATAAGAACAAAATATCTGATTCAGGTGAGCGACAAACAATATAAGAAAACTACAACTTTGAAAACTGAAATAAACAAGCTGGACAAACAGATTAAGCATAGTGTGAGACAAAATCAACAACATTTTGAAGAAAATTTATATAAAGATATTGAGCATAATAGGAAACCTTTTTATAGATACATGAGATGTGGAAGGTGTAAAGACAAACAAATTGATACACTATTTGCAGATTCTAAAATTCTCTCTCAAAATCTTATGCAAAACAGTTTGGCTCCACAAAAGGGAAGATAAGTTGTCCTAGTGACATCCTGGTAACCCCAGACACTGGAATCAAATTAGATTATATTGAAAAAGAATGGTGCACACTGGATCCAAACAAAGCACAGAAAGGAGACAGAATTAGTAACAATGACCTGAAAATACTTCAACAAGAACTTATGGTACCATTATATCTATTATTCACTAGGTGATATAAATATGGGGAGATTCCTCAAGATTGGAGACATGCACTTATTAAACCTGTCTTTAAGGGAAAGGGGAGTAGGGCAAACCCAGACTCATATAGACCCTTAAGTCTACTTTCATGTTGTGGAAAAATAATGGAGAAGGTAATATTGGATAAGTTATTTTCAGAACTGAATTGATTGGGACTTGAAACCACATAGCATGCATATGCTGAAAACAGATCTATTACCACCTGTAACATGATGTTCTATAACAATATAATAACAGCTACGAATAAAAAATTGTGCTGTGATGTAATTTAATCTATATAGATTTAACTTAAGGATTTGACAGGGTCATACACAAAACACTGATCAATAAATTAGTACAACTAGGTACTGTACTCTTGATAACATGGATAGCTGCATGGCTTACAAACAGGACATGGCAAGTATCATACAGCAACTGGACAGGTGAAATTCTTGGTTACAGTTAGGGTGTCCCATAGGGCTCTGTCCTAGGCCCTTATTTGTTTAGATTGTAGCTTTCAGACCTAACTTTTTCATCTGAGGTGTTCTACAGTCTATATGCAGATGACCTGAAATTGGGTAAACTGATTACATGTGTTACAGATAAGGCATGTCTGCAAAATAACTTGACTAAATTGACCATTTTGGCACAAGAGAATAATATGCTGATAAATACATCAAAAACTAAGCATATGAGATTTTTGAGACATAAATTGAAAGGTGAATATTTAATACAGCACACAGTGATTGAATCTATAGACTTTTGGGTAGATTCAGCTGTGAGTTTTTCTAATCATATCAACTGGTTAATGATAGTTATAGAGCTATATGCTGCATAAAAAGAGTTATAATAAGTTTAGGAAATCAGAAATGATGAAGTCATTAGACCCAATCTTGAGTATGGAATAACAGTATAGAAACCCTATAAGAAAACAAGTATGAGCAAACTGGAAAGAGTACAGCAGAAATAGGTGCCCTATTAAATCAGCGAACTCTTAAAATAGAGAACACTGTTTAATTGAGCCTTTTTAATTGAAATGGTGACATCCCGAACGCACGGAACAGTGATTTTTTTCCCAGGGAAAAAAAAATCACTGGGCCGTTTTCAGGACTTTGCATTTCCTCCACTGTGGTGCACTCTTGGAGTTGGTATATTTAAGTAGTATTTTATTTTGTGTTTGTGTTTTTTTTTTCCCACGGGGCAGTGATTTTTTTCCCTGGGGGGGGGTCACTGTTCTGTGTGTCTGGCATTTTGCCATTTCGATATTTTAAGGTCGATTATACAGCATTCTCTATTTTAAGCATTTGCTGTTATAATATAGACCCACAGAAATATACCAAGGGCATCCATGGATGTGAGCATTTAAGTTATTATGAAAGACTGAAATATCTGAACTTGTACAGTGTTTCTTACAGATATCTAAGAGGAGATTGTATTCAAGTATATAGGGGATTTAGAGACAACTACCTCTGGGAATGTTTGGGGTTATCAAAAAGTACTAGAGAATCATCAGATAACCTATGTAAAAGATTCTGTAGGAATGAGAAGTGTACTAATTGGTTCTCTGACAGAATAGCTGATGCTTGGAACAGACTACCAAATTACATTAAAGCAAGTACTAGTTTAGAATTTTTTAAGAACAGCCTGGACACTTACTATGGGAGCAATTGGTATATTGGCAAGCTAGAAGGGCATTAATGCCCATGCTTGAAATATTTGTATGTATGCATGTAAGAATGGCATCCTGTCATTCTCTGGGTATCCCCTTTCTGAACATTTGCCATTACATAAAATCTGGATTATATGTAATCTAAATGCTACCTGTGATGTGGAAAGCAGCTGTAAAAATAATGACTGCGTCATGTTAAAGCTATACATGTTGTGTTTCTTGCTATATCAATAAACTGTGTACTTTGCAATACTAGTTGTTTTTTTTTTTCTTTTTGCATTTGCATGCTGCTCAGCAATGCACAAAGAGGGTTTACAGACAAAGGAAAAAAGTGAAAAATGTAATTTGACTTGCCTTCGGTAATGCAGACTAGCCCAGAACTAGTGCTTGACCCTCAGCACTCAGGATAGTACTGAGTGAATAAAATGCAGCTGTTAGGTTTCTCTGTGGCATAAGGTGTAAGTGTAGTGGTCTTAAAAATGCCATTTGTCATAGCATTTTGATTAAGAATGTAGGACTAAATAAAAATGAGTATCATGATTATGTTTATTGCAACAAATGTATCACATATATATAGTTAGGATATTCATTGATTTATTTATTTAATTTACATCTTTTAACCGGATAAGTCTGGCTGAGCTTTTGGCTCATTTACAGCAGAGACCCTGGGAGAAAAGCCCCTCAGGACTAGAAAACAATTTATTAAATAGTAGTATACGGTAGATATATATATATATATATATATATATATATATATATATATATATATATATATATATATATATATAGATCTATATATATATATATATATATATATATATATATGATACAGCAGTTAAAATTACATATGTACACAGGCTGTGCCAATGGGGGTGAGGGGTCCAATCAACAAACGTGTAACACGTAGCATCACCCCCCCCCCACCAGCTAGACAGGTGAAACATACAAACACACAATACAAATAAACACACCACTGCTTCCCAGACCACAGGCAGGATACCAGTGGGAGAGACCTGGCAAGTCTAATCATGAAACAAAGGCATCAATGTACCTTGTGGGACACCCCAAAAGCTGATGATGATTGGAGTCAGTCCCTGTGACAATTTATCTAACCAGGTCGTGTACGTACATGGAGAAGTAGGTTGGGCAAGCCTGATGACCCATGGTTGGGGACAATGTACAACATGGGTCCTGAGAAGTGGAGAGTAGGCAGTGTGTAGTGGTGTGGTTAGACCCCACCTGCACCCACAGTAAGGATGAGTGTTGTAGAGGAGAGGCAGGTGGGGGAACTATGGGTATGCAATTATGGGCCTAAGCGTGCAGGTGTTGGCTGGTGCAGTTGTATTCGGACCACCCTGGGGATGTAAGTAATATTGCAAATTGGGCAGAGCTTCCACCCATACCTCTCAACCTCTAACAGCAAAACCACTGGACAGAACCTAAACGTTTGGGGGACAAATAGGGACAGAAATTACATATTCCACTTACAACCTTAGAAAGCTGATAGAATAATAGGTTATGCATTAGCATGACTTATCTGAAGGATGTGGAGTCTTAAACCCAAATACTTGTCTGTATTTAATGACTTCAGTTCCCAGGAATTTGCCAGATAGGTGCAGATTGTAAAAGAAATACACCAGTATTATGAAGCAAACTCTGGCCAGTCTGTGGAGTCTGTACAGTCGACAGGTATGCTTTCGCCTAACAGGCAGCCATTCCCGATATTGGTCCCACAGCAGCACAGTCCAGTTTACATAGCAAAGTACGGTATAGCCATATGTGTTGTTGCATAACCCACTACACAACACCTATGAACACATGGTGACAACACCCCACTGTAGGCATGTAAGCCAATCGAATTGGCACCACAAGGTATTATTGTAGTCCTCACCCCCACCCAGGGGTGTGAGTGTCCAACGCAAACACCAAATGCAGTGTATATGCACAACTGTTGTCATAGGCAGCATAACCAGCTGTGGACCTTCCCTGCAGCCATCCTGCACATCCCTGGATAATTCTCCTACTAACTCCCCCCTTTGTGCCTCATGTGCACCATGTACCTGTCAGCCCTTGTTCCATTTCTATTAATGTTTATGGTTGCACGTAGGTGACACCCTCTTCCTCCACTATATTGCCAGTATCTGGAACCCCAACCCACATGTAGTATCACAGCTGTCCCACAGGACACATGTAACTAACACATGAAGGAACACCACAAGCACACCTGGAGCAGCACAGGCTCACCACCTTGCAAAATCCTCCGCCCACCTCACACCCTATACAACTACATCAACTAGTGATACTGACACCTCTTGTCCTGCCTCACATACAAATCCCACCATCCAACAAACCTTCCCTGTTGCTCCCCATCCAAATATACCTACAGGCTAGTATACAGTTACAGTGTCACTCCCACTACCTACCTACCTACTCCTTAGCTATTCCCCTCTACTGTACCACACAGGTATGGAATAACTACACCTATCCCAAATACCTGCATGTAACCTATCCAGACCTGTGAAACAGGAATCCAACTTCACCTTAAACTGACCTTTGTCAACAGTCATACCTGACATGTAAACCTGACCTAAGCATGGATAATACCCGACATTCTAATGTAAACTAAGCATGAAGAATGGGGGACATAGCTGTGTTATGTCTGTTACCCTCTATGAATGTGAACACCCCAGTATTAATTGGAATATGTAGCTGGGGTCAATGTGGAGCTCTACACCCCAGGCCACCACTGACAATGGACAAGCATACAGTCCGATTGTCCCAGGTGACAAATGTGAACAAAATGCATGATGTTGCATGTGTGTATGCGGAAGCAAGCGGGTGTAAGCCTGTTTGGCTGCCAGTATGCGATTACCACACTGGTGAAGCAATGTAGAGGCTAACTCAGTGCAAGATGCTACAACTAGAGGTCAGTAATGCTGTGCTTCATGCAAACCAGTGCATAACTGCCTACAAATGTTTTACAGTGCCTTAGTCACTCTGTAGCCAACACCCTGTTGTTGTGGCCATTAATTAAATAATCAGCACTACCAGGTTGCAAATCCCAGACACTGCACACTATAGTCGACATGAGTTCCACTAAGCCATGGCGGATACACATTCAGCTGCTCTGATCACAAACACATCATCCAGCACAGTCATCCAACATGTATATAAGTGTGTAGATTAATACCAGAACACATGTCCATTGCTTAACCACAGTATTATGAGCAGTCTATGTGCAGCACAGAACAGTGCCTGCCCAATCATACTGTGAGAACAGTAGTCCTGCATAATACCGAAGGGAATAATGATATACAGTGCACACCGTGGGGGGGTGTGAGCATGCTTCATGCACAGTATGTCACATCTGGGGCATGAGTTCCGTGGAACTGGGAGATTAGGCTGGCCAGGTGTGTAAGCAAACCACTGCTACACAATACCCTGGCAGGATGCTTCCAGTGGGAGAAACACTATAGACCAGCTAGATCTACTCTTGACACAACAACAGGTCTGTCCCTGGCGGGATGAACAAACAGTTGTTGGTCACTTTGATGTCACCAGCAGTATCGGTGGAGGATCAAGGGAAGACTGGTACGGACATGGACTAAACGGATGAAGAGCCTGCAGATGCTTGGGTGGGGACAGTATACTCGAGGTGTACTGAGATGTGCAGAGAGGGAAATGTGGGGAGGTGTGGTATGGCAGGCCTAGAAACTGGGGGATGGATGGATGCTATGTACGTGGAGCTTGGGGGCCGGGGGAAGGGAACATGGGTATGTCATTATGGTAGACATATGCAAACAAAGCAGAACAGCAATAGTGTAGTGGCCAGAGCATCCGCCTAAGGTGCACACATTCCTGGGTCAAGTCCCACTGCAGCACATCCTATTTCCCATGTGAAATCCATATGTTAACATCGTTGTGCTGTATAACATACTAAATAACATTTATATTTGCACAGGAGTACTGCCTGAAATGCACATGTGAAGTGTCATAATGACTAAGGCACTAGTAAGCATGTGTAAGTGCATAACAGCAGTAGTACGCATGGATTAGCAGGTGTAAGTGTGTGTATGTGTATTTGCGTGGTAAGCATTGCCTACATAAATTGAGCTAAGTAGATGCTAGCTGAGTGTAAGGAAATGCAATCAGAGGTTAGCACTGCCTTGCTCTGTGCAACATGCATGGACATATGGACAGATATACATCTGTAAATGTAGACAGATAGACAGCTATTGGTATATATATATGTGTATGTATGACTCACAAATAACCATATAACAGCAATCGTACATAGATCGATTAATATGTTCACTGTGTGTATATATATATATATATATATATATATATATATATATATACATAGATACATACACATACACACACACACACATATATATATATATATATATATATATATATATATATATATATATCTATATATATATATATCTATATATATATATATATATATATATATATATATATATATATATATATATCTATATATCTATATATATATATATATATATATATATATATATATATATATATATATATATATATGAATACATATACATAGCTAGAGCTATATCAATGTCCAGTTCTATCCCTCTATATATGGAGGTTTCACATATATACTTATGCAGATATACACATATGTATATATATATATATATATATATATATATATATATATATATATATATCTGTATATTCAGATAGACATGTGTATACGATTCCCACATGAGAACGGAGTCCTTGCCTACTCCGTACTACATAACAGACCATGAGCACAGTCAATGGGGGTGGGGGCACAAATGAGGGACACCTGGTAATTACTGATATGTAACCCCCCCAGCCCTAATGGATATGCTGTGGAATCCAGTATCAAGCACATACAGTACTTGATGGCAAGACCCACCACAACACAGCTACAATGCTCCAACAGTAATCCAAGTCACCTGTACATGTCAGGGCAATATCTGTAACATATCATGCAGATAGGTCATTGTACTGCAGGGAATGTAGTATGTTGAAAGGGTACATATTACAATGGTACAGATATGCACACACATCCATACATTGATAATCATGTGCAGGTATATATATAAATCGATATACATATATATATATATATATATATATATATATATATATATATGTATATATATATCTACAGATAAGATATATGGGATATATGGGTACATACACATATACACCGCGGTGGTGGTGCTGCAGTAGCGTTGTCACCTCACAGTAAGACACTGCCCAGTTCGATTCTCAGCTAGAGCATCTTCTGTGTGGAGACATGCGTGAATGGGCGCACCTTTGTTTAAGGTTGCGCGTCAGGGCTGGCAACTTGGCACGTAAAAATCTACTGCCAATCATTAGCGGACCGGAGTTCTGCTGTGGCGACCCCTATCTGGGAAAAGCTGAAAAGACATAACAACACATATACACAGACAAAGGGTATTAGTAGCCATACATATGTAGAAGTAGTGTGGACATACTGGGTGCAATGTATTTCCCCAGCCACAAGCCCTGTAACTGGTACCTGTGACAGGTGTGGTGTGGCAATGAACCCCACAAAGGGGATACATACATTGCACATATACCTACTCACAATTCAAAGGACATGACACAACACACAGGTATGTATACACCAACAACTTTTATTTGTTTACCATACAATAATGTATGCCATTACTGGTAGCACATAGATGTTGATGTATATAACCAGTGATGGATGCAAGGCCCACACAAAACAGTAGATGCAGACAGTGTGGATATATAACATACTATGGTGTCCAGGCCAACCCTTCAATTCGTACAACAGTAGACAAAGGATTTGCCTGCACAATACGTAATCATCAAAAATATCAGATGTAGTTACAGCAGCCTCCAATTATACCCTGTAGTAAAGCCCTAGGGGGACATTCAGTACTTGTGGTAATGTCAATGTATCTGTCACATGTATGGACCCTGACCAACAAATGTTGTGGGAGTCTATGTTATGACTGAGATGATAGTAGGAATGCTAGCAGTAATTAATGATAGGCCATTACCTAACAACCCCTAAACGTATCACAG
The DNA here is from genome assembly GCF_019279795.1 of Protopterus annectens. Classification (NCBI taxonomy): domain Eukaryota; kingdom Metazoa; phylum Chordata; order Ceratodontiformes; family Protopteridae; genus Protopterus; species Protopterus annectens. The sequence continues at coordinate 987,217,575 of NC_056744.1, forward strand.
CAGGACAAAGCCTGCCATATATGTGGAGGACAAAAGCAGAAACACAGGGCAATACTCGTAATATTGACGTTATGCACTCTGGAACATGCTGGAGTTACAGGATGTGTTGCAACATACACTTATGCAGGGATATGACATCAGGGACACAAATGGATATAGCCATGTACTACTAGCACACAACACACACACTGCCAGTGTAATATCTGACACAGGACTTGTGTGGTGGACAGACAACACATGATAGGCACACCTCTGTACAGCTAGAGGATAGGCGCACAGTAGTGAGCTATGCAGACAGACTGCAGCCCAAGGTAAAATAGTATGTACACATACACACACACACACACACCCTGTAACACCAGTACTATGCAAAGCATTACACCACTCTACTCACAGTCTGTCTGTATGTCCTGATCCTCCTACATATATGTGGCTGCCCTGAGTGTGCAGGTTCTCCTTTAAGAGGTGTTGCTTACTGCATTCTGTAACATTGATGCCCACACACAGGGAGGATGTCCATCACACAGGGAATGTACAGGGAATACACCCACATGATGTAGGGATTCATAGTGGGTGGTTGCCACGACAGTGGTAATTGGAAGTACTACACATGTGTACTCAGGTATATCTATGGCTATCTGGATAAGTACATGTCCATATAGTCCCACCATATGTCCTGGACATGGAATGTAGCCCTACCTCAAGCTTTATAGTCCCAATATCGTAGTGCAAGGGGATGTCTGGTATGTATAGCTGGTATATTAATAGACATTTGCTACTGTCATTGGGATTGTTGTCACAGACATGGTGTGTGCAAGGAAGGTGACATCTGCTCATAACATGTGTGCCACTGGCTACTGACAGACATCCTAAGCTTATCATGGTACAGTACCTGCATATATAGCAGGTCAAAAGCCATGTCACAGCACAGAGTAGGAAATACCTGTGTGACAGTGCATAACCACAACCAATGTGAACACAGCCACAGCCACATATGGTATGCTAGGAAAATAGTACAGTATATGGACTATCTGTCCTACACCATCCTCATATGTGCCACTCACAGAATGACCCTACATATACTGGGATGCTACACAGTCTGGTCTGATGGCTGTCTGTGGTATGGGACATGTGTGTATATGGCCCTACAAACATGTAAGGTAAAATGGTACCATACAGTGGGGCTGCATAAGCAATGCAGATGTGGGCCTCTACATCCACCAGAGAGGAAGTGAGGGAGACAGACAGAGGTGAATACATGTCAGGGAGGGGTGGGAGGGTAAAACTGACACATGTTTGTGTTACACACCTACCAGCACAGGGTATCGAACCCCCGGCAGCTATGTAGTGCTATCACAGTTCAATGCTTTTATTGGCTGCACCACATGGGTGATCTGGTGGGGAGCACTCAGAACATATATGTGATGGTGAGTGACATCTGCAACAGGGTTATGGTAGATATACAGTAGGTGATGGACACGTGCTTGTCTGCATGAACAGGTGCCAGTGTCAGCACAGGCACACTCACACAGGGACGCATACACATTAAGACACTTGGCAGGGCCAGGAGTGCAACTCGTCACTAGTGAGATTGCCACAACACATCAATGTGCAGGGAACATTTGCACCACATGGGTCATAAGGAGGTTGTATGGGCAGTGAGTATGAGGGGGTGTCAGACATCAGGTGGCATGCTTTGCTGTACCCTGGGGGGAGTAGTGCATGTGGATGTAGACATATGCACCATACAACACACACACGAACACACATGTCTGCATGGGTGTGTGGTGGCCGACAGTGCCAGCAGGCTATACAAGGGTAGGCAATGTTTATACCTTGGCATCAGGCCACATGACAATGGTCTGCATTGTGGCACTGGCCTGTAGCTTCTACATTTGCTCACACAGGTGGGTATTGCATCCGTCATCCAGTCACCTGCATGATTATTGTGTGTGGCCAATGCTGTGCATCACTTGCCATGTATGTGTTCCCTAGTCCATGACATGGATGGTGTCTAGGATGTGCACAACTCCCACATGCATGTACAGTGACATGTGGAACTGTACCTGGGGTGTCTGGCCCATGCTGTGAATACAGCTTATCATCAGATGTGCCAGTCTTGCCCACCTGTGGCAGGGACTGGTACTGGTCATCAGATTTACCCTGCACCTACACTGATAGCATGCTAATAGCATTTCCTGATGTCAGTGTCATCTGTCCAAAAAGGGCATGTTATCAGGCATGGTATGTCTGTTGTGAGTCACATGTGAAGGCACAGTGGGGTTGCTAACTGTGATTGGCTGGCCTTGATGTCACATGTATGGGTATGGCTTTGCACCCCAGCCTCCCAGCTATTTACATCGGTTATCCCTGTATGGTTGACATTGTGATATATAGTAGGGCCACCATAAATGAAATTAGCAAAACCCCACCCCATTGCTCACAGGTGTCACACAACTACCTCTACACCGGATACAAGTTACAAACATGCACACACACACACACACACACACACACACACACACACACATACACACACACACACACACACACACACACACACACACACACACACACACACACACACACACACACACACACACACACACACCTGTCATGTCTAGGAGTAGAACCCCTACCTAACTAGTTTACTACACTACAGCACTATGCAGTTATAATATGCACCATGGACATTACTGAAGTACATCTTCTCCAAAGGTGTATTTCACAATTAATGACACCAGCAGGACTACCAAAGTAGGGCATTTGTAATGTACTGTGAGTGAGTAGCCTATAATGTATTGCTCCATACACAGACACTGAAACACATACAAAACATCTGGAACTGGCATGGATGGAGATGGAACACTACCACTGTTCTAAATCACACTACAGCAGTACACAGTTACAGGACGCTCTACAGCGATTACTGGGATATCAGTTTCCCAGAGGTGTATTACTAGGTGAGTGACATCAGCAGCCTTGCCAAAGTAGAGTACTTGTAAAATGCATTGCTTTTTACTCAGTCAGGCACACACACACACAGATTCACACACAAATGGCAGGTCTGGGGTTTGAACACCTACCTAACTAGTATATCACATTACAGCAGTACGCAGTTATAGAACGTGTTATGGCAATTCCTGGGTTATCACTTTCCCAGAGGTTTATTACTAGGTGAGTGACATCAGCAGCCTTGCCAATGTTGAATATATGTATTGTACGGAGTGTGAGTACCCTAGCAAACATTTCCCTCTACATATTCAGTGGCAGACAGGCATGCACACAAGCATGCACTCACGCAATTGACAGGTCTGGGGTTAGTACTACTACCTAACTACTCTGTCACTACAATAGTACGCAGTTATGGGACGCGCCATGCATATTACTGAGCTATAGCTCTCCCAAAGGTGTAATTCACATTGGATGACCTCAGCAGGCTTGTCATATTACTGCTATGGGGAGGGCAGTGTGTGCATGGGCCATACCTCATTCATGTAGGGGTTGACATGCCACATGGGGGCACACACGGGGTCATATGTCACAGGTGCGTGTATACAGCTACTAGATGGCTACTTCCTTGTACAGTCTTGTTGCACAGCTGGCATGTGCACCACATAGTCTGTCATGCTGACAGTTACTGGTGGATAGTATCCACAGTGGGTTACATCCGCACCTCATGTGTTGGCGGCCCTTTGGCTGTGTACCGGTTGGGACAGGCGTGCATGGCTTCTTGTCAAGGTCACCCTCTTCCACACATCTATGCCCATGTACCTGTGACTTATTATAGTGCGTTGTCCTTACATATGTGTCTGTATTCCTATTCACTGTGTGTGCAAGGCAGGAGAGGTGCATACTGACATGTGTCTGCACTGAGAACTGCAACATTCAGATATGTCTGGTTCACTGGTGTTTGCAGCATGGCCTTCATGTATTTAAGTGTGTGAGCATGCCCAGTATGACCTCTCAGTATGTTGTTGACTGACATTGCCTTCATTCCTCTAAATGTGTGAGCATGCCCAGTATGGCCATCTGTGTTGCATGTGTGGATCACGTCCAGGTAGTTTGCATTGCGGTGCTGACCTTTGTGTTATACACCAACAGGTAGGATGCTGTGTCTGCAGGGTATCCATTGGTCATTTGCCATTGACTGTTGCTACATTTCTGCATAGCGGGGGGGGGTGCACCTGACTGTTTCTACTGCTCTACACAGGAGTGGGGGGGCACTCCGGTCTGTTACTCTAAGTGCTCACTTGACACTTGTACACATTTGCTAGGACTGTACTGGTATGTCAGGTACTCCATTTCAGTCTGTAGTCTTACCTATCCTACTGTCTAGAGGCTTACCAGTTTACTACAGATCCTAGCTTTGTTTACATACATATTAGTTTCTGACTTCCTAGCCTTCAGAACTTATATCCGACTGCCTGGCCAGCTGCAGTCTGTCTGTGTAGGCCTGGTGTAGGGGTTACCCATAGGGCACATTCAGAGGCTATAGTACAGCATTTGTTTGCGTTAGTCTTCACCTGTCCTGCTGGCTGAGACTGTTGTTGGGTATGTGATACTTCCTGACTGGCATGTGTGGCTCTTATGGACACCCATGTCACTCAGGCCATTTCCTGCACTGGGTTTTGATCTTGAATGATCTCAGAACCAATTAAGACTTAGATTGTGTTCTTATTGGCTGATGAAGCTATTGGTTTGAGTATTTAAATGACTTGAAGTTTTTATGTTTTATTTAAGTCTGAAGAAGCGTCCTGTGTAGACGTGAAAGCGCTTACTATTTTCTTCACTGAATAAAGGTGTTTATTCTACTTTTATTGAGACTGGTTGGCTTTGATTGTTGTGGGGTACCTGCACCTATTATTCTGTGGTAATAATCAAAGTTTAACATTTTATCCTTCTTTTTCTCATGGCTTCAGTTCTTAGGTGGAAGTACTCAATCTTACTAGTGTGTAAGTCCCAACAGTCCAAAATGTCACAAGTCGTAATATTTTTCCTTCAGCCAACAATGATTATAACAAATGTCATAAAGCATTACAGTGTGACACTCAAACATGTGTCAATAGGTTGAGCATCTCACATGGCCAAATCTCACTGCTGTATTCACACCTTTCTTGCTTTTTGATGTAATCACTGCCAATGTAATTGCCAAGCCATTTCTGTGCTTTCAATTAAACAAATGCAGCTGGCAAGGTTGTGTGTCTTTAAACACAAACTGTTACATTCAAGATCTGAAATGGGTTCTATTCAGACACGTATTTCTAGGGTGACCTGCAGAATAGCTTGTGAAGTTGTGGATGGAGTTCCATTTAGAGCACAAAGGTGGGGTTTTGACGAGTGCAGGATTTTTGTGGCACTCCTTGTCAAGTTCTACAGCTGGAGGCTGCTGCAGGGAGATTATACCAGGCCTCAGTATAATACTGAGGTGTTGGAATAGTTGGATAAGGTTGTCTTCAGTGTAAGTGGCATTCCATGCACTGGGGAGCAATGCCGTCACCATTAGAGTGACATGAAGCGGTGCAAGTAGGACATCCTGAGCTGAAGGAAGGATGAATTTAAGATTGCAAACACCCATCAGTTGTGTAAGTATAGTGAGCCATCAACAGTCTATGGTATAGCATTGATTAGCCAGCCAAGACACTTAGTCATTATATTTTCATATCTTTTTTTCTTTTCTGTACTGTACTGTACAGGTGCAGAATAGATAGTTGAAAACTGTGAGGTGCATCAGGAGAAACTAACTTGCCTCAGAGAGACACAGGGTAAGTATGCATCAGGTCTGGATGCAATGCAGAGAAGTATTTTCAGTCAATCATCTGTATCATCTTAAGCAGGCATACCCAAACTTTTATAGCAAGCATACATGCCTACTCCAATAGCGCTTTGTGCAAGCATTGTGCAATGAATATACCAGCTTAATTGTGTGTAGGTTCAATACCCAGAAAAAGACATTAGATTTTATTACAGGATAATATTTATAAAATATTAACTACACTACTGCAAGAAATTAGCAGTTCAGTTTTTTGCATACAATTATTAAATCTGAAAGCATATGTATATATATATATATATATATATATATATATATATATATATATTTGTGTGTGTGTGTGTGTGTGTGTGTGTGTGTGTGTGTGTGTGTGTGTGTGTGTAGTCAAACAAATGCATCTATTTGTCATATCATAGCATTGTGATTGATTAATTGTATGCCACATTACTGCCTGCCCATCATATCTGGATGTAGCAAATGTGTATGTATTTATTTGTCTTATTTATGTACTGGAATAATAAAATAATCTGACATGCCATTGATAGAATTCTTTCCATTTTTGTCTCCCCAATCCTATCTCTCTCTCTCTTTTTAGTATCTATTACACTTTTTTGTAATATGCTGCTGCTGAAAACAAAATGACCATCACAGGTAGTTAGACCAACCACTGTGGTTTGGCCTGCCATACCACCACAAGTGGCACAGACACCCAGCACATCTGGGTTACAACTTATCAAAGTTGCCTCAACAACTCCTGCCCTGCCTGCTCCACCTGCTTCAAGTAGCTCTGCCTGGCTGCATGTGCAGTGGTACCCTACAGGAGCAGTACTCTGGGAGGTGGTGATTTTGTCACCTGTCAGGTGCTGTCAGCGTTGGTGGAGGACATAATGGAGGATCTGACAGGGCTGGTGGAGGGCACAATGGAGAAGGTCTTCACTGCTTGAACTGGTGGGATTAAAAAGGTCCTGTATGATACTAACAAATCAATGCCATGTTTGGCACTTTCCCAATCTCTGGTGGCTGACATAGGAGACAGTGATGACAACACAAATGCTCCTCCAATAATTACAAAATAACAAAATGAAGAGCCAATGAGAGAAAACTGCTGTATATTAACTTTTACTGGTGCTTCTGGTACCTCAGCCAGACAGCCGTTAAGGAATAACTTCCACAACAACATACAGCCTCTATAAATACAAACAATTTGCACCTTGTGATTGAATAATGAAAACCAGTACAATAATTGCAATTATTACACCACTCCCATACAACAAAGTGAGAACACCCACACACCTACACAACTAGCCCCATCCCAATTACAGCAATAATATACCATTTTCAAACATCATTTAAACTTTACAATTTACACATTAGATTTAAATCTAAATTCATACCATTGGGATGCAAAGTTCTATAATTAATAATAAACCTGGTTTCCATTTGTAATAAAGTATGTGCAAAATCACTTCCCCTATTGTCATGGGGTATGGCTAAAACACTATAGAAAAAGGTAGTATCAGATCCCATATGTTCTGAATGGAAAGGCTGAGCAACAAGACTATCGAAATTGCAATTTCTAATATCACCCAAATATTCTAAAATCCTCTTTTTGATCATTCTCTTGGTTTGCACCATACACCACTTAGTAGGTGTACATCCACATCCATAATGTATATAACTCTAGAAGATTGGCAATCAAATTGGTCCAAAGCTACATACCTTCTTACATTAATTTTGTTGCCAGTGAAATTTTTAATTATTCCACAATCTTTACATCTTTTGTAGATTTGTAGTACTAAGGGGCTACTGGTAAAGGAGGAAGATTATGTTAGCATGTATTTATATTCTACCTAAAATTGCTACAATGGAGCATAAGGAAAGTCTGGGGGAGATAATTAGCTTTCAGCAGGGAATATTACTTATAGGTGATGACTGGAATTTGATTTGCAACAGTGAGGATGTGTCTGGGGCACCTGGAAGGAAAATATAACAAAAGAGGGTAGATTTTTGAAGAAATGTATGAAAATATTTGATATGGAAGAGATGAATTCAGTAGCAGGAGTTCAGAGAGAATTTATATATTATTCACAAGGCACAAAAACTTGACTAAACTATACACAAAATATGTTTCAGTGGAACATGTGTATTTAATTGAAACTTTCGATATATATATCCAATAACTATTTCAGATCATGCACCAATAATAACTAAAATAAACATAGAGAGTAATTAAATGAAAATGAGACACTGGTGCTTCCCCATCTATGTGTTAACTAGAGAGTAATTTAAGGAACGGGTAGTGGAAATTATTCAGGAGTTATAGGGAAGATAGACATTTCTTCTGAAAATATAGCTAGGTAGGGGGATAAAATTAAAGTGGAGTTTAAAAATAGGATGTAAATAAAAGAAAAAAGAGATATGGTTAAAAAGTAACAATAATTGTTTAGAGGGGCTGAAAAAGGTTAAAGTACTGCAGAATAAGGGGAATCTCACAGAACAAAAAGAGGCACAATTGCACAGTGCTAAAGAGAAAATAAGGGACTACCGTGGTAATATGCAAGAGTATATAAAGATTGCTGTTAAGCAACTGTTTTTTTGATAATAACTCTGGTACACAAAAGCTTTCAGCAGAATGGCCCAGACAACAGAAAGTAGAAAGGGTTGTTACAAAGCTTGGATAAAGAGCAGTGCTTTAGCACGTCATGTCAGAGTTAGTGGGCCCCAGTACAGTTTTAAGTTTTTTGTGTTGGAAATTGTGAGAGATGACATTAAAGTTGGGGGTGATGTTAGGAATAAGACTGAGGTAGCTGAATTACACTGGATTATGTTTTTTTAATGCAGTAAAAGACACCAGGAATAAATGACATGGTATCTATTAAACCACTGTTGCATGCACGGGCCCTCCACCATTGATTTTTTTTTATATATTTTTATATATATATTTTTTATGTATGAAAATTTTTTGAGATGTGTGGTTTTAAGCTGCTGTATTTCCTTTGTAAAATTTTTACTAAGTGCTGATAGTGTAGTAGCATTGTATCGGTCTGTGTGTCTTTAAGAGGATGAAGTTCTTAATTAATTTGACTGACTGCTTTTAAACAGGGAGAAGAACACTGCTGTTACTTGAGACTGAAGAAGTGGCTGTTAGGCCGCAAAAGTGCTTACTCTGTTCTTATATTAAAGTTTTAACGTTTTTTCTTTACCCGTGGTGATTATTTTATTTTATGTATTTGTGCTTCTGTAGCATTTGTCAGAATCATTTCCAGGATCCGTTTTTTATCTACATAAACAAATATGTCTCTATCCCTGCCACCCAAGCTTTCTTCCCCATTTTGTGTCCTCAGCTTTTGGCATCATGCACCAGTGATGAGTGACGGTAAATGTTTCACATTTCAGGGCAAAGCTGAAGATTTTAATTTTTGCCACAGTAGCATCGTTGACATAATGCAAATGTGCTCAGGCATGCTGCACTATACAAATACAGATTAATACTATTGTGAAGCAATTTGTGTAACATACATATTAGGCTGATAGATGTCATATGCAGCTTACGTATTAACACCTGTCCTTACTGTGACGAAGGCTTATACTAACATATTCCTTTGCTTCAGTTTATTGTCAGTATCCATTCAAATGTGTCACTTATTACTTGAGTTGCTATGTGTTGAGCTGAGATAATCCTCCTGTCAGTACACTTTTATTTTATACCATCAAGGGTTCAAATTATTTAATGTGTTCACATATTAATAGCATGTGTGTAAGTGTGTGCTGCATATATTGTCAACCAACAGTATCATCCTTACATCCTCATCATATTTCTACTCTCCTCCATCCATTTTGAAAATACTTTCTTGTACACAGCAATGCAACTGAACTGAACAAAGTTCCAAAAGATGTGCACATTCTGTTAATGTTTATTGTTGTCATCCCCACCCTTGAGAATAATTGACAACTGGAGGCATTAAACAAAGCCATAGATTTGATTTTTTAGATTTAAATGGGTCAGAACATGCTGGATATTACAACACAACTGTCTCTAAATGTCCTTCCTCTTCCCACCACATCTTTGTCATCAAATAAACCTCCTTGATTCAATACTGTTTCTATAATCCATGTTTCCATCAGCAAATCACATGATGTTATGTGATCCGATCTCGCCTACATTCTGAATGATGGGTTCGGAGCCGATCCCTCGGCTCCGACTCGGCAAGCTTATGCTATAGAGCGAGGCCTCTTATTGGCTGAGCTTTCTTTATCCCAGGATGCACCACCACTAATCCCCCAGATCTCGTTTGCCGCTTACAGAGCTTGGACGTGGTCTCAACATTGGCTGGGCTAAGTACTATATTAATAGTATCTTTTCCTGTCAGAAATTTTCTTTTTTTCAACCCAAAAGCTGTTTTAACTGCTATTATTTGTGTATGAGTGTGTTTCTTGGTGATTTATTGATTTTTACTTGAAATTTCCTGTCAGAGAAGATTCCTTTCAGTCAGAGGGGCCTTCCCTGTTCTAACTGATTTATTGGTTGTGTGTGGGTCAAGTACCGATTTGAGTTAGAGGGTCTTGACCCTCCTTGCTTTCTTTCTTTCTTTTTTTTTTCTTACTGTAAAAAAAAAAAAAAAAAAAAAAAGGGAAAAGTTTCTCTTCAGTATTTATATATTGGTTGGCATATTTGTTGTACCTGTATCCTAAGCTGTTTAAAATTTACTGTTGTTCCTTTTTTTTTTACAACTATGTCTAAGGAACATAAACCATCCAGTTTTAAGAAGTGCACGAGGTGTGGGTTTAAAATGTCCATTACGGACGACCACTCCTCGTGCGTCTATTGTCTTGGCGCCAAACATCTCCAAGAATCCTGCAGTGTGTGCCATGCGTTTTCCTCTCGAGTCCTCCAGGAGAGGAAAAACAAATTAATCCTTAGAGGATTAATCAAGCCTTTTTTTGAGGAGGCTTTATCTTCCTCTCCTTCTTCTAAGAAGAGGAAAGCGTCGGCTCCGACCAGTCAGTGAGCTGACGGCTAAGAAACAAGCAGACTTCTCCATCGGCTCCACGGACTTGAGCCGAGGTCGAATAGTCTGCCTCGATGCCTCCTACCTCGACCCCTCTGATTTGGGCCGAGGTCTGGATCATCGAGGCGGGTCATCCTCATCGGCTCCACTGATATTGGAGCCGATAAGGGTCATCGGCTCAGACACTTCCCCTCGGGCGAAGTCTTTATCGAGCCGAGAATTTCTGAAGGCTTCCTCTGAGCCGATAATAGTGGAATCCTTTCGGAGCCGGTCCCCAGGCCCTTCGGAGCCGATGGAGAAATCGGTTCGGGCCTGATCGGTATCCTCGAGATCTTCCAGGATGTCTGATTCGGACATCGACAGGGTACTCCTTCGACTCTTCCAGTCTCCGGTGTTCCAAAGATGGTTTCGGCTCCAGCCCATTTGGCTTCGGAGCCGATGGTCCACTCCCTTACAGTTCTTCCTCCTCCAACAGCTTCGGCACCGTTGGAGCAGGTGTTGGTGGAACCTGTGGAGGTGTTAGGGTCAGACCCGACCCTTGCTCCGACTCCGGCTCCTGGGTCGGAGTTCAGTGCACGGACTTCCTCCTTCGGCCCTGGGGGGGCCGGCTTCGGGATTGATGCCTTCGGTCCCAAGTCTTCCTCTTGGTGCGTCGGCGGCGGGAGTACCGTCTACTGTCGTGGCCATGGAGGGGGACCTTCCCAGGATTCTGGTGGTCCCGCCTTCAGGGCAATGAGGAGTGCTCTAGCTAAATCTTCTTTGGCCATCTCCACGGTTTCCCCGGCTCCTTCCCTACTCTTGGAGACTGGGTCATTAGCAGTTCCCCTGTCAGCAGACAGCGGAGCCCCTGGGCCTCAGGTTACCCCCACTGGGGTTTCTCCTCCTCCTGGAGGTCCTTCTGAAGCCTCTTCGGATGAACCTCCCAGGAAAAAAAAGTGCAAGAGGAAGCACGTTGACTCCCCTGATGAGTCTTTGACATCTGACACCGATCTCGATGATGCAGAGGGGTCCCCCAAGTTGTCCTCGGATGATGTCTCCTTTGCAGACATCCTTGAAGCCCTAAAACAAAGAGGCGGCTGGCAGTCCAAACCTCCCTCTGCTGATGAGTCGGTGTTCCTGAAGGCCTTCGGGGCTCAGCCCTCCGCCTCCTGGGTGTCTCCGCCCTTCGACTAGCTCTTGGATTTGATCTGTCGAAGGGCGTGGGAACACCCGGACTCTGTGGAACTGGTGCCTGCTCGTCCAAACAAATTTCTTTCAGCACCCCCAGATAGAGAGTTCCTCACGAAAGGTGTGGCTGTGGATGCTATGGTGGTGGCATCTGCTACACAGCAGGATGTAGCAGAGGCTTCTACGTCCGTCCATCCTCCTAATAAGGAGTCTAGGAGCATGGATCGGTATGGCAAGCGCACCCTTAGTTCAGCGGCCTTTACTTTGAGGTCTCTGAACTACCTAACGCACTTTACGAGATTCCAGAGGGATCTGATTAAGGAGCTATCTGACACCCTCTTAGGTAACCTGCCTGAGGAGCTGGCCCAGATGGTTGGATCTCAGCTGGCTACGATGTCGTCCATCTTGAACTCGTCCATGAGGCTCATCTCGTATGCGGCCGAGGGGCGTAGAGCGCAGTACAGGCATTGCGCAATGGAGACAAGCCTGGCTGCGCCTGTGACATTTTGCGGAGGCCATCAAGTCTTCATTCGCCGACGCCCCATTTGATGGGTCCTCCCTGTTTGGGCCCAAGGTGAAAGACACACTTACCCGCTGTGAACAGGAGGGTAAGACTCTGACTGCCGTGAGACACGATTTTCCACTCCTTTTAGGCCTTATTCCAAGGCTAAAGAGGAGGGAAGATGTGGTTCGGAGATCATGAAGTCTTACCCCTCTCAGCAGGAAGATCCCTCCAGAGGCAGAGGAAGGGAAATTCATCAGGAAGGCGCCGTCCCAGAGGCAGCAGATGTAGGGCCTACCCTGCTCACCGGGTGGTGCTTTGATGCATATGTGCGTGCAGTCTATAGCACCCACTACCCCAAGGTAGTTAGATATTTGGTGGAAGAGATGCATATTGCGGGTCAACACCTCACGTGTGTTGAAGAAATATATGTGCGTACTGGCATATGCTGACATGGCATCCAGGAACTGGTGGAATACTCTGGATGCTGATGTCTGTGAGATGTCCATGTTATCCCCAGTTGTGGTTTGGGAGGTACATGTGGCTAGTATATCTAGGCCTACACATACCTTGGTATCCACTAGGATGGGTTCCCCTTGGCCAGTATGGTGTGTCAGGTGTGGCCTACACATCTCAACGATTTGCTGTAGGAGGTCTCTGTCCACCCTATAGCACTCTACTATCTCCAGCTCATGTAGCCCCTGGTAAGTTACCCTGGGTCTGTACACTCTTCTCTGTCTCCTTACTGTGTGCTATTCAGCAGCATTAACATCCTCACCACCCTCAGCCTCTTGCACATGTTGTTCTATGTTGCCTGCTGCAGCCCTTCTCATTTTGTAGGTTTGTTTTTAAAATTTCTCTGCTTGTATACACCGGTTGTGTAGTGTGTGGAAATATCAGGGGGTAGGTGTTTGCTTGGTTAATAGTGGTGTTGGGGGCTGGTCTGCTGCCTGTGTAATTAGCTGATTCTGATACATTTCACCTGTCAGCTCAGCTAGTTCTCCTTGATTACCTTCCTACTGCTGTTTTCCCTTCCTATTGCCTCCCTGTTTAAGCCTGTTTGCGCACTGCACAGACAGAGTGCTCATATGTGCACAAAGCTGCTATTTCCTGGTTTAACTTCTTATTTCTTCCTGTGAAACCCAGTGCATGGTGTGCACACATGCTTACACTTTGTAAGGAATGCTAGGCAGTTTGGACACACCTCTAGCTTAGCTGTACTAAGCTAGGAGCAGTTCCGAGCCACAGGGCTCCAATCCACTTACAGTATGCCTGACCCCCCCCCCCATGATGCCACCTACATCCTAGTCTTACACCCAGCTATTTATACTCTTACACTCTTGGGACCTGCCTCACACCCTGGGAAAATCTGGGATTCACTAACCTTTCCCTCATTTGCATAGGATTGCCTGCTAATGCATAGTTACATGTCCCACCATGAGCCTCCCCCCTTGGCAACCATTACTCACTGGCCAGGTTGTCTTTTGCATGCCATTGACTTGCATGGCAGAATACTGATTTTTATTAGAATGCTTATTTTAGGTTTATTTTATTATTTTCCCCCTGATCCCATTTGCACATTGCTGCCCTATGCTTAAACAGGTGAGATCGGTGAAAAAATAAATAAAAGTTGTTTATTTTATTTTTTAAACAGTTTGCAATGCCAATGGCCTTCTACTTGGCCATTGTCATGCTTCCTCAATGATATGCAGCCTTTATTTGCAGCTGTCATAGATCCGTTTTGTAGATTGCAGAAATGTACGCAGTTACTAACCGAGTACATTTCTGCACATTGCACTCATCCTGCACGGACAGCTGCCAGCTTCCTGGATTGCATATTACCCTCATTTGCATGCTTTTCACCTGCAAATGAGGGTTATTTGCATACAGGAGCTCAGTCCATGCAGGATTAGTCTAAGAGCTCATGTGCACGTCCTGGGAGCTCGTTCCTGGATCGCATGTCGACCATATTGCCAAAAATAGCTCTTAGACTAATCCTGCACATTCTACAGGGCTTTGTAAATCCGGGGGACTGTCTCATAACAACTTAAAGTTACATACATACAGGCATCTCTTAAGTATATCTCCATTCATTCTTAAATTAGTAGATCTGTAACTAACATGTCAAAAAGTAAGTTCTCCTGTGGCACTATCAGTTAATAATCAAAGTTTATCCAAAAAAAGAGTTCTCTAAGGATAATGTACCTGCAAAAACCCAAAATAGTTTCAACCGCAGAATAATAGGTGCAGGTACCCCACAACAATCGAAGCCAACCAGTCTCAATAAAAGTAGAATAAACACCTTTATTCAGTGAAGAAAATAGTAAAAGCTTTTCACGTCTACACAGGACGCTTCTTCAGACTTAAATAAAACATAAAAACTTCAAGTCATTTAAATACTCAAACCAATAGCTTCATCAGCCAATAAGAACACAATCTAAGTCTTAATTGGTTCTGAGATCATTCAAGGTCATATACAATCTAATGACACATTAAAATATATCAATAATTCCTCAAATCTAAAAAATGAATAAAAAGGTTAAAATGTTTTGTTAAAAAAGGAAGAATTAGTGCTTCAGAGCTCGGTCTAGTAGAAAGGGTCTGAGACTAACCCTGTCATTTAGACCATGACCTGTGTCAGCTTGCAATCTAATAATCCATTTGCTTTCTTCCATCTCCATAAAATTACCAATTTTCCCCAACCTCATTGTAGGATAGATGAGTTCCAAAGCTGAGAACTCAAAGGTGTGTGTAGTATCACGCAACAATACATGCTTAGCTAAAGCATTAGTATCATTCTCCCTACTTATAGCATATAGGTGTTCTCTTATTCTTTCCCTTAAAGTCCTGTTGGTCTTACCTACATAAAATCCATTGCATTTACGGCAGACTGCAATATATATACCAGATTACGTGTTCTACAATCTGCATAGTGATCAAATTTAATGATCACACCAGTATCTGGATGTTTAAAACTGTTCTTACTTGAAATAAACGGACATTGATTGCAACTACGACAGGGAAAAGTACCTCTCCTAATGGATAGGGTTTTCTCTTCTGGCCGTCTCTCGTAACAGAGCATTCTCTTTAAAGATTTAGTATTCCTATAGCTAAACCTAGGGCTAGGACCCACTAATGCCTTGAGTCTGTCATCTATCTGTAAAATACTCCAATTCTTCCTGATCACATTTGTGATGGTTCTGTTCCTATTGGTATACGTCATGACCATCCTCTTATAACTGTTCACTGACCTCTCTTGTTTAAAATGCTCCTCCCTTTTCCTCTTGATATAAGGTTGGGCAATATCACTACGTTCTACATGTTGCAGAGCTGAAAGATCTATTCCCTTATACCCTCTGGAACTCAAATCCTTGTGTAGATCAGCTATTGTTGCTTCGAAAGCCAAATCATCACTCACTAAACGAGAGCAACATGTGGCTTGATTTTTTACTATATTCTTTTGCACATGAGGTAGGTGCATGCTGTCACGGTGTAGGAAGGCATTCTTCCTGCATGGTTTCCTATATATATCCGTATCCAACATCCCGTCATGTTTCTTCAGTGTAACGTCTAAAAAGTGAATCTGATCATATGATCTCTCTACTGACAATCTAAAAAATGTAGTGGTACTATTACTGTAGACAAGAAACTCATCTAAAATTTCAGGGTTCCCACTCCAAATTAAAAAGAGGTCATCTACAAACCTTTTATAAAATTTAATATGTTCAGAGTATACATCATGTGTCAAAATATACGTAGATTCCCAGCTAGTACCAAATTTGCATATGAATTGGCACAAGACGTACCCATGGCAACCCCTATCGTTTGTAAAAAGTATTTGCTATCATATAAAAATACATTATTCTCAAGTACTAGCTCCATTAATATAGTGATCTTCATAACTATATTAGTAGTGAAGCTCTTGTTAAGAAGGAATAATCTTAAGAACTCAATTCCTGTGCTATTAGCTATGCTAGTAAATAAAGACTGAATGTCTAAAGTAACCATAATATCAGTATCTGTGTATACATTATCTAATGCACTATCTGCTAAGGATTCTAGGAACTGTTGCGTGTCCTTTAAAATAGATGGAGTGGATTCTACTACTGGCCTCAACTGTTTCTCAATGTAAAATGAAATACTTTCAGTGAGCCACCCCCTCCCTGAAACAATTGGTCTAAAGGGGGGGGGGGGGTTCTGCAAAGTCTTGTGTACTTTCGGAAGACCTCTAATAACAGGCACTAATGGTTTTTCAATTAGAAAATACTTATAAAGTTCATTATCAGTTATATTACACATCAACATATCATAAAGTTCAGCATGTACTTTGCTAATAATTGTATTCAACTCAAACATATGTATTGCTTTATAAGTATCTGCTTGAGATAGCATATCATTCATTGTTAACTTGTAATAATCACTATCTAGTACCACAATAGCACCACCCTTGTCTGCTGGTCTTATTACAATTACATCATTGTTTTGTAGTGCCTTTAAAGCTGCTGATTCCATAGCATTCAAATTATAGAATTCTGATCTAAACTCACATTGTTTGTATAATTCATAAAAATCATTAATGCAAATTTTCTCAAAATTCTCTATGAGAGGATGTAACTCTGGAGTATAAGCTGATGGTTTCTTAAAACTAGAGGCAGGGGCTCTTCTATGTGTAGAACCATTATTAAAATATAAGTCCAAAGCCAGTCCTCTTGTGAAGCTTTTAAGCTCCACTATTAAATCACTGATATCCATGCCCTGTGAAGGAACAAATGATAAACCCCTATTCACAACTTTCCTTTCAGTGTTTGTTAAAGAATAACAAGACAAATTAATTACCAGTTCATTGTAGTCATTTTGGTGGGTTTCTTGTAGCCTTCTGGTGCTTCGCTCAACTGCTTGCATTTCTTCCTTTGGTACTGAGCATACCTCTCAACTGTACAGATTTTTGCAGAATATCCAGATTTTTGCCTCATATTTTGGTCCATTTTTTATAAAGTTGGGATTTTTTGGCAAATTAGTGGCAAATCATTAAAGACTAAAGTTAGAAAATAATGACAGATGTTTGAGTTTCAGACTTCATACCCTTCAGAAAATTCATGTTAATGGAAAACTTGTTATTTTATCAACTTTCTATGTTTCTAATAGCAATATTTAAGAATTGCCCCTATTTCTGGGACTTCATCCCACTTTTATTAATGGCTTTGTCCGGATTTCTTGCTGTAAGAGGTTGAGAGGTATGGTACTGAGGGCTCCAGCCCTTCTGTTTCACCATCTGGTAAGATAAAGGGAACAACAAACACGTGGCTTCATGATTAACATGTCCTATTTCTTTCTCACTTGAAAAAATAGTTTTCTTCCTTACTATTGGACCCATATCAATTGCTGCAGTCTGCACAATGTCATTCGCGTTAGATTCAGTACATTCCTCCTGTCGTAGAGCCACTACAGATGATGGAACATTACTAATCTTCTCTTTAACTTGAATATCAAGCGTTTCCCTTCGTGGACTAATCCCCATAGGATCTCGCACACACGAAGTGTTAGAAATGGCAGGAAGATTATCGGTGTGACCCTCCTTCCTACCTTCTGCAATAGCAGTGGTAGTAACTGCAAAATTCGTCCGGGTGGATTCCCTAGGCCAAGAAAAAACGTTCCCTCGTGAGAAAACTTTTTAACCTTTTTATTCATTTTTTTAGATTTGAGGAATTATTGATATATTTTAATGTGTCATTAGATTGTATATGATCTTGAATGATCTCAGAACCAATTAAGACTTAGATTGTGTTCTTATTGGCTGATGAAGCTATTGGTTTGAGTATTTAAATGACTTGAAGTTTTTATGTTTTATTTAAGTCTGAAGAAGCGTCCTGTGTAGACGTGAAAGCGCTTACTATTTTCTTCACTGAATAAAGGTGTTTATTCTACTTTTATTGAGACTGGTTGGCTTCGATTGTTGTGGGGTACCTGCACCTATTATTCTGCGGTAATAATCAAAGTTTAACATTTTATCCTTCTTTTTCTCATGGCTTCAGTTCTTAGGTGGAACTATTCAATCTTACTAGTGTGCAAGTCCCAACAGTCCAAAATGTCACAAGTCGTAAGATTTTTCCTTCAGCCAACAATGATTATAACAAACGTCATAAAGCATTACAGTGTGACACTCAAACATGTGTCAATAGGTTGAGCATCTCACATGGCCAAATCTCACTGCTGTACTCACACCTTCCTTGCTTTTTGATGTAATCACTGCCAATGTAATTGCCAAGCCATTTCTGTGCTTTCAATTAAACAAATGCAGCTGGCAAGGTTGTGTGTCTTTAAACACAAACTGTTACATTCAAGATCTGAAATGGGTTCTATTCAGACACGTATTTCTAGGGTGACCTGCAGAATAGCTTGTGAAGTTGTGGATGGAGTTCCATTTAGAGCACAAAGGTGGGGTTTTGAAGAGTCCAGGATTTTTGTGCACTCCTTGTCAAGTTCTACAGCTGGAGGCTGCTGCAGGGAGATTATACCAGGCCTCAGTATAAGACTGAGGTGTTGGAATAGTTGGATAAGGTTGTCTTCAGTGCAAGTGGCATTCCATGCACTGGGGAGCAATGCCGTCACCATTAGAGTGACATGAAGCGCTGCAAGTAGGACATCCGAGCTGAAGGAAGGATGAATTTAAGATTGCAAACACCCATCAGTTGTGTAAGTATAGTGAGCCATCAACAGTCTATGGTATAGCATTGATTAGCCAGCCAAGACACTTAGTCATTATATTTTCATATCTTTTTTTCTTTTCTGTACTGTACTGTACAGGTGCAGAATAGATAGCTGAAAACTGTGAGGTGCATCAGGAGAGACTAACTTACCTCAGAGAGACACAGGGTAAGTATGCATCAGGTCTGGATGCAATGCAGAGAAGTATTTTCAGTCAATCATCTGTATCATCTTAAGCAGGCATACCCAAACTTTTATAGCAAGTATACATGCCTACTCCAATAGCGCTTTGTGCAAGCATTGTGCAATGAATATACTAGCTTAATTGTGTGTAGGTTCAATACCCAGAAAAAGACATTAGATTTTATTACAGGATAATATTTACAAAATATTAACTACACTACTGCAAGAAATTAGCAGTTCAGTTTTTTGCATACAATTATTAAATCTGAAAGCATATGTATATACATATATATATATATATATATATATATATATATATATATATATATATATATATATTTGTGTGTGTGTGTGTGTGTGTATGTAGTCAAACAAATGCATCTATTTGTCATATCATAGCATTGTGATTGATTAATTGTATGCCACATTACTGCCCATCATATCTGGATGTAGCAAATTTGTATGTATTTATTTGTCTTATTTATGTACTGGAATAATAAAATAATCTGACATGCCATTGATAGAATTCTTTCCATTTTTGTCTCCCCAATCCTATCTCTCTCTCTCTTTTTAGTATCTATTACACTTTTTTGTAATATGCTGCTGCTGAAAACAAAATGACCATCACAGGTAGTTAGACCAACCACTGTGGTTTGGCCTGCCATACCACCACAAGTGGCACAGACACCCAGCACATCTGGGTTACGACTTATCAAAGTTGCCTCAACAACTCCTGCCCTGCCTGCTCCACCTGCTTCAAGTAGCTCTGCCTGGCTGCATGTGCAGTGGTACCCTCCAGGAGCAGTACTCTGGGAGGTGGTGATTTTGTCACCTGTCAGGAGCTGTCAGCGTTGGTGGAGGACAAAATGGAGGATCTGACAGGGCTGGTGGAGGGCACAATGGAGAAGGTCTTCACTGCTTGAACTGGTGGGATTAAAAAGGTCCTGTATGATACTAACAAATCAATGCCATGTTTGGCACTTTCCCAATCTCTGGCGGCTGACATAGGAGACAGTGATGACAACACAAATGCTCCTCCAATAATTACAAAATAACAAAATGAAGAGCCAATGAGAGAAAACTGCTGTATATTAACTTTTACTGGTGCTTCTGGTACCTCAGCCAGACAGCCGTTAAGGAATAACTTCCACAGCAACATACAGCCTCTATAAATACAAACAATTTGCACCTTGTGATTGAATAATGAAAACCAGTACAATAATTGCAATTATTACACCACTCCCATACAACAAAGTGAGAACACCCACACACCTACACAACTAGCCCCATCCCAATTACAGCAATAATATACCATTTTCAAACATCATTTAAACACATTAGATTTAAATCTAAATTCATACCATTGGGATGCAAAGTTCTATAATTAATAATAAACCTGGTTTCCATTTGTAATAAAGTATGTGCAAAATCACTTCCCCTATTGTCATGGGGTATGGCTAAAACACTATAGAAAAAGGTAGTATCAGATCCCATATGTTCTGAATGGAAAGGCTGAGCAACAAGACTATCGAAATTGCAATTTCTAATATCACCCAAATATTCTAAAATCCTCTTTTTGATCATTCTCTTGGTTTGCACCATACACCACTTAGTAGGTGTACATCCACATCCATAATGTATATAACTCTAGAAGATTGGCAATCAAATTGGTCCAAAGCTACATACCTTCTTACATTAATTTTGTTGCCAGTGAAATTTTTAATTATTCCACAATCTTTACATCTTTTGTAGATTTGTAGTACTAAGGGGCTACTGGTAAAGGAGGAAGATTATGTTAGCATGTATTTATATTCTACCTAAAACTGCTACAATGGACCATAAGGAAAGTCTGGGGGAGATAATTAGCTTTCAGCAGGGAATATTACTTATAGGTGATGACTGGAATTTGATTTGCAACAGTGAGGATGTGTCTGGGGCACCTAGAAGGAAAATATAACAAAAGAGGGTAGATTTTTGAAGAAATGTATGAAAATATTTGATATGGAAGAGATGAATTCAGTAGCAGGAGTTCAGAGAGAATTTATATATTATTCACAAGGCACAAAAACTTGACTAAACTATACACAAAATATGTTTCAGTGGAACATGTGTATTTAATTGAAACTTTCGATATATATCCAATAACTATTTCAGATCATGCACCAATAATAACTGAAATAAACATAGAGGGTAATTAAATGAAAATGAGACACTGGTGCTTCCCCATCTATGTGTTAACTAGAGAGTAATTTAAGGAACAGGTAGTGGAAATTATTCAGGAGTTATAGGGAAGATAGACATTTCTTCTGAAAATATAGCTAGGTAGGGGGATAAAATTAAAGTGGAGTTTAAAAATAGGATGTAAATAAAAGAAAAAAGATATGGTTAAAAAGTAACAATAATTGTTTAGAGGGGCTGAAAAAGGTTAAAGTACTGCAGAATAAGGGGAATCTCATAGAACAAAAAGAGGCACAATTGCACAGTGTTAAAGAGAAAATAAGGGACTACCGTGGTAATATGCAAGAGTTTATAAAGATTGCTGTTAAGCAACTGTTTTTTTGATAATAACTCTGGTACACAAAAGCTTTTAGCAGAATGGCCCAGACAACAGAAAGTAGAAAGGGTTGTTACAAAGCTTGGATAAAGAGCAGTGCTTTAGCACGTCATGTCAGAGTTAGTGGGCCCCAGTACAGTTTTAAGTTTTTTGTGTTGGAAATTGTGAGAGATGACATTAAAGGTGGGGGTGATGTTAGGAATAAGACTGAGGTAGCTGAATTTACATTGGATTATGTTTTTTAATGCAGTAAAGACACCAGGAATAAATGACATGTTATCTATTAAACCCCTGTTGCATGCACGGGCCCTCTACCATTGATTTTTTTTATATATTTTTATATATATTTTTTATGTATGAAAATTTTTTGAGATGTGTGGTTTTAAGCTGCTGCATTTCCTTTGTAAAATTTTTACTAAGTGCTGATAGTGTAGTAGCATTGTATTGGTCTGTGTGTCTTTAAGAGGATGAAGTTCTTAATTAATTTGACTGACTGCTTTTAAACAGGGAGAAGAACACTGCTGTTACTTGAGACTGAAGAAGTGGCTGTTAGGCCGCAAAAGTGCTTACTCTGTTCTTATATTAAAGTTTTAATGTTTTTTTCTTTATCCGTGGTGATTATTTTATTTTATGTATTTGTGCTTCTGTAGCATTTGTCAGAATCATTTCCAGGATCCGTTTTTTATCTACATAAACAAATATGTCTCTATCCCTGCCACCCAAGCTTTCTTCCCCATTTTGTGTCCTCACCTTTTGGCATCATGCACCAGTGATGAGTGACGGTAAATGTTTCACATTTCAGGGCAAAGCTGAAGATTTTAATTTTTGCCACAGTAGCATCATTGACATAATGCAAATGTGCCCAGGCATGCTGCACTATACAAATACAGATTAATACTATTGTGAAGCAATTTGTGTAACATACATATTAGACTGATAGATGTCATATGCACCACACCTGTCCTTACTGTGACGAAGGCTGATACCAACATATTCCTTTGCTTCAGTTTGTTGTCAGTATCCATTCAAATGTGTCACTTATTACTTGAGTTGCCATGTGCTGAGCTGAGATAATCCTCCTGTCAGTACACTTTTATTTTATACCATCAAGGGTTCAAATTATTTAATGTGTTCACATATTAATAGCATGTGTGTAAGTGTGTGCTGCATATATTGTCAACCAACAGTATCATCCTTACATCCTCATCATATTTCTACTCTCCTACACCGTCTTCATCCATTTTGAAAATACTTTCTTGTACACAGCAATGCAACTGAACTGAACAAAGTTCCAAAAGATGTGCACATTCTGTTAATGTTTATTGTTGTCATCCCCACCCTTGAGAATAATTGACAACTGGAGGCATTAAACAAAGCCGTAGATTTGATTTTTTAGATTTAAATGGGTCAGAACATGCTGGATATTACAACACAACTGTCTCTAAATGTCCTTCCTCTTCCCACCACATCTTTGTCACCAAATAAACCTCCTTGATTCAATACTGTTTCTATAAGCCATGTTTCCATCAGCAAATCACATGTTTTGTCCTTCATGTGTTCCAGAATGCACCTGTATCATACATATAAGAAGTGAAGAAATGCAACTGCCATGACAAATGTTTAAAGCAAGGCAAATGAAGCATCACCATAACACATATCTGTTCTGGATTCTATCAGATACAAACAGTTGTACGTGCATACTGCTAATTTTGGCTAAGGTTGGCATGGAACACCACAGACTACTGCTAATTCTCATTCTAATTTCAACACCTCATGATATGCTTATGCATGCACAAATTTATTTTATTTATTTTATTTAACATTTGTTGACCGGGAAAGTCCGATTAGGTTCCACAGAGCCTGTTTTCAGCGGAGGCCCGGGAAGAAATGCTCCAGATGCATGTCTTTGGAATGTGGGAGGAAACCGGAGTACCCGGAGGAAACCCACGCGAACACAGGGAGAACATGCAAACTCCACACAGAAGGCACCCCAGCCGAGAATCGAACCAGAGAACCTCTTGCTGTGAGGCGACAACGTTAACCGCTGGACCACTGTGCCACTATGCAAATGAGCTTGCCAGTTGTGTGCTTCAGGGAGAAAGTAAAAAAAACAGCAAAGAATTATGTGAGTAGGTTGTATAACTTCTGTATGTGTTAATGGAAGTTTTTAACTATGGTATCTGGATTTCACAGTGATGTTGACTCAGTTAATTCAACCTGTTAATGTATGTCTGCACTCCACTGGTTACACTTGCAACTTTCCAAAGAAACCAAAAACCAAGAACACCCTCTCGAACTTGACCAAAAAACTTTATTGTTTAGCACTTTCGTCAGCATAAATCAGCTGACTTCTTCAGAACAATAAAAACCTTTTACCTCCGTAATATATAACTTAAAAAGTCATCACATGGTACATTCAATTAATAAGGCACATTAGTTAATAAAACATTTTAAGTACCAAGTACAATTCAAAATGTCTAACTGATGAACCAAATAATATTAAAACTTTTTATTTTTCTTTTTCTCTGTCCTTTTGTTTACACATACAGCAACCCAATATGTTTTAAAAAAAATAATTGCAGAATAAAAACAAATTGATTTTAGTTCATAAAAACAAAGATACATTTTGTACGAATGCAACTTTAATAAGCTACTTAATTTGAAACTATCATTTTCCTGGGCTCAATGACAGTCTCAGTTTAAGCAGCTTATTAAAGTTGTGTTCGTACAAAACGTAACTTTGTTTTTATGAACTAAGATCAATTTGTTTTTATTCTGCAATTAATTTTTTAAAAAATATTGGGTTGCTGTATGTGTCAACAAAAGGACAGAGAAAAAGAAAAACTTTTAATATTATTTGGTTCATCAGTTAGGTATTTTGAATTGTACTTGGTACTTTAAATGTTTTATTAACTAATGTGCCTTATTAATTGAATGTACCGTGTGATGACTTTTTAAGGTATATATTACGGAGGTAAAAGGATTTTATTGTTCTGAAGAAGTCAGCTGATTTATGCTGATGAAAGTGCTAAACAATAAAGTTTTTTGGTCGAGTTCGAGAAGGTGTCCTTGGTCTTTGGCTTCTTTGGATTGTATCTGTACCAGGTTTCTGGTTTTTGTGTTGCTTCGTTATGGACCAGACGTTAGGATGAGTTCTCCTGCTCATACCTTTACCTTAGGCGATGACCCTATTGAGAATCTTGGTCTCTTAACTCAACTCATACAGCAACTATATTGAGAAGTGTCCACTGTTAACAGGAGTAATGTTACACAAAATTCTTTAGTGGACAATAGCATTTTGCCAAGACAGCCTTTTCCTGATACACAGGCAAGTTTAAACACTGCTAATACCAGCACTGACTGTTCTAATGATGTTTCCTTTTATAACTAGTTTAATAGAGACTTTTCTTTTGAACGTAACAATGCTAGTGTTGGTCAAAGGGGAGCATTTCAACAGTCCATATCTTTGTTTGAAAACAAACTGTCTAAGTGTAGGAAACTTCAAGTTGAGAACACTTATTTTTTTTTGAATGTATTAGAAAAATGCTAGTGCCTAAAGGGTTGAGGCACTGGAAGTTCCCTATCGGGCTAATTGTGGACTTGCCATTGCATTGCAAGTTAATTGCCTTATTTGATAGGTAAGGACTAGAACTGTTAGAACTCCTCACTAAGTACAATCAAAAAACTATTGATACTTCACATGATGAACTGACAGAGCTCGATAAAGTGTTACATGATGATTTATTATTTGAACATTTTATTTCAGCTTATAAAAATGTGCTTGATAAAGTGTATAGATTGGTTGGGAATGTCAAATCCCATAAAGAAAAAAAGCTGGATAGGGACACGAAGGCTTACCAAACAGGGACAGCCTATCCTAAACCTCCTTTAAATTCCACTTTGAATGAGCACAATATTGATTCCAACACTGGCACTGCACCTTCGAGAGGTGGAGCTGAAGAGCTACCTTCCAATCAGGTCCCTTTAGGGAGGAAACATAAAGAAGATTGGAGAGGATACGGAATCAAACGAGACAAGTGAACTACAGACCCTAGAGGAACTACAGAGATCAGAGGCATTAACAGAATCATCCTTATCAGAACATGAGAAGGCAGTAAGCCAGGTGGAATTAGACTGGTTTGGGGTTGATCCTAGTTCTTTTTACCAGGGAAATTGCGTTTTAGAAGGAAGCACCACCATGGAGTCCTGCAACGAACTGTGTGACTTAGGTGAAGCACCTTCTATTTTTACTAACTCTGAAGGTGACTTTACTGTTTATAGTTTTTCCTCCCAGGTATTTGACTTTAATACTGTGAACTTGTTGTGTAAGGGTTTTAATTTTGTGCCTATTAAACAATCGAGTTTGACTGAATTGATTTTTGACCTAAAAATTTTTGTTAGAAAATTTAACCTCAAATTCTGTTTGATTCTGCTTCTAACACAGAGAGCACCAATGTACTAAGAAAAAGGAGTATTTTTAACCCTCCCCTGGTCAGTTCACTAATTTTGTTTGAAAATATGTGGGAATTTGAATTTAGGGCTTTACTAGAACATAGGTTGGACAATGTCACCTTTAATTTATCAAACAGTGAGAGTATTCTCCTAGAAAAAACTATGTTTGGACAAATCCCTAAGAGTTATGAAACCTGACAAAGGGGGCGGTGCTGTGATTATGATGAGGCAGGATTACAGTAATAGAATGAACGTCCTATTGTTTAATGGGGCAATTTATGATGAAGTTTCTTTAAATTTTGTTAATATTTTTCATTATAGGATTGATTTACAGTTGAAAGATTTGTATGATCAGGGACAAAGTGATGTGAATTTATTTGATTTTCTAACTGTCAAACACCCCAGAGTGCTGAGTATTTTCGGCATCCCCAAGATTCATAAAGACAGGAATGACCCACCTTTGAGGCCGATAGTGCAGCTGGTTCTGAAACGTACTTTCTGGGCAAATACCTTGATATCATGCTTAAAAATGTTCTAAAAAGTGAACAGCATATTTGCATAGATTCTTGGCATTTCTTGAGTAAATTTAAGGATTTGACATATGATGAGAAATTTACTTTTCTTACTATTGATGTTACCAATCTTTTTAATGTTATTCAAATTCTGAGGGCATTGAATGGTTTGAAGAATTTTTATATGGTAACGTTGTCTCCTCACAGTAAGACGCTGTCCGGTTCGATTCTCAGTAGAGCGTCTTCTGCGTGGAGACATGCGTGAATGGGCATACCTTCGTTGAAGGTTGTGCATCAGGGCTGGTAACTCGGCACATAAAAATCAACTACCAATCATTAGCAGACCGGAGTTCTGCTGTGGTGACCCCTAACTGGGAAAAGCCAAAAGACACAACAACAACAAGCCATTTTTTTTCACAATAACTAGGTTTCAGTCTTAGTAACCCTTATGGAAATTGTTCTGAAATACAATTTTGTTTTTTTTTTGAAGGGCAATTTTTTGTACAAAAAAGTGGGGTTGCTATGGGGGCTTCTTGTGCTCCCATTTTCGCAAATATTGTAATGTTTATGTGGGAAAGGAAGTTTCTTTTTACTTCCCCCCTTTGTAACAAATCTTCTTATTTTGGCTTTTCCCAGTAAGGGGTTGCCACAGCGGCTCATCTGTTTCCATTTCTTCCTGTCCTCTGCATCTTGCTGTGTCACACCAACCACCTGCATGTCATCTCTAACCACATCCATAAACCTTATCTTAGGCCTTCTCTTTTTGTCTTACCTGGCAGCTTCATCCTTAGTATCCTTTTCCCAATATTCCCAGCATCCCTCCTCAGCACATGTCCAAACCAACGCAATCTTGCCTCTCTGGTTTTGTCTCCAAACTGTCCAACCTGGGCTGACCCTCTAATATACTTATTCCTAATCCTGTCTACCCTCGTCACACCCAGTGCAAATCATAACATCTTTAACTCTGCCACATCCAACTCTGACTCCTGCCTTTTTGTCAATGCCACTGTCTCCAACCCATATAAAATAGCTGGTCTCACTACCCTTTTGTAGACCTTCCCTTTCACTCATACTGGTACTCGTCTGAAATAAATCACTCCTGACACTCTTCTCCACCCATTCCACCCTGCCTGTACTCTCTTCTTCACCTCTCTTCCACACTCACCATTACTCTGAACTGTTGCTTCCAAGTATTTAAACTCATCCACCTTCACCAACGTCTGGACTGTTGCTTCCAAGTATTTAAACTCATCCACCTTCACCAACTCTACTCCCTGCATCCTTACCATTCCTCTATCCTCCCTTTCATTCACACACATATATTCTGTCTTAGTCTGGCTGACCTTCATTCCTCTCCTCTCTAGAGCATATCTCCACCTCTGCAGGGTCTCCTCAACCTGTTCCCTACTCTCACTACATATCACAATATCATCTGCAAACATCATAGTCCACGGGGACTCCTGTCTGATCTTGTCTGTCAACCTGTCCATCACCAGTGCAAATAAGAAAGGGCTAAGAGCTGATCCTTGATGTAATCCCACCTCCACCTTAAACGCATCTATCACTTCGACTGCAGATCTCACCACTGTCACACTACCCTTGTACATGTCCTGTAGCACTCTTACATACTTCTCTGCTACTCCCAACTTCCTCATACAATGCCACAACTCCTCTCTAGGCACCCTGTCATATGCTTTCTCTAAGTCCACAAAGGCACAATGCAACTCCTTCTGACCTTCTCTGTACTTCTCCATCAACACTCTCAGAGCAAACATTGCATCTGTAGTGCTCTTTCCTGGCAAGAAACCATACTGCTGATCACTAATCATAACCTCCCGTCTTAACCTAGCTTCCACTACTCTTTCTCATAATGTCATCTGTGACTGATTAGTTTTATCCCTTTTGTAATAAATGGTGTTTATATTTACATTTTATTGACGATTTGTTTTTTATTTAGAAAGGGGATGAAAATGATGTACATGACTTCCTCATATACATAAATGGGACCACAGAATTTTTAAAGTTTATCTATGTGTATAGGTCCGAGGTGGTGGTGCTGCAGTAGCGTTGTCGCCTCAGAGCAAAACATTGTCCCGTTCGATTCTCAGCAAGGGCGTCTTCTGTGGAGACATGTGTGAATGAGCATACCTTTGTTGAAGGTTGTGTGTTAGGGCTGACAACTCAGCATGTAGAAATCAACTGCCAATCATTAGCGGATTGGAGTTCCACTGTGGCAACCCCTAACCGGGAAAAAGCCGAAAGACACAACAACACAACAACAACATAGGTCACATGATATCAGTTACTTGGATGTTCAAATTAAGAAGGACTTTAACAAAGCACAATTTGCAAGTGACCTTTACAGTAAGCCTTCTTACTGTAACAGACTTCTTCACTACCAGAGTAGTCACCCTGAACGAGTTAAGAAGGGTATAGTAAAGGGTCAATATGTACGAATTTCACGAATGGTAAAGATGAGGATTTTTATGAACAGGGGAATTGTATTAAGGACATGTTTTTGTCCAGAGAATACCCTGTTGCTTTAGTGGAGAGAGTGTTAAAGGAACTTTTGGATCTGAGAGGGGTTGGGAAGTTCAAACCCCTTCTTTGTATTGATAGTAATGACTGGAACATTTATTTGGATGTTGGATCCAACACATCTATTAGTGTTGGTGAGAACTATGTTTGTTCTTTTTTTACCAAATTTTCCATGGATCACCGGGAAATTTGCAACATTTTGAAAAATAATTTGCGTGTCTTTCATGGGCAAGATGCAATATTGAATAAGGTAGGACTGGAACCCCATGTTATTTTTAGAAGGGGGGGGCGACAATTAAAAATCTTTTGGAAAGGGAGGCCCTAGTGGCTCCTTTACCAAGTGGTTTAGGTACTAAGAAATGTGGGGTTTGTACACAATGCAATTTTATTCTTAGTACTGAAAAAAATCTAAATTAACCATACTACTATTAGACCAAAGGGTAAATTTTCTTGTTGCACTGTGGGAGTAGTGTATGCTGCTTTGTGCACAAAATGCAAGGGTTTTTATATTGGAGTAACCAACAGGAGATTTAAAGAAAGAATCTACAAATATCTAAGGGACATTAGAATGTGCAACACTAGCAGTGCTTTATTTAAATATGTAGATAGATATCCTGGTTACGAATTTAGGTTTCTTGTAGTAGAAAAAGTGCTGCAGGACCCTCGTGCGGGTCCATGGGAAGACTACCTTGAATTTAAAGAAACTAATGAAATTAGATGCTGTTGTAAATCCAAAGGTTCACTAGTCAAAAAACTGAACAAATGGCGTGGCCAAGGATGAACACAGGATAGCAGCAGATTTCTTCAGCTCCACCAATTTCATTACATTGACAGGAATTAATTACTTAAAAATTTAATTTTTGAAGTAATTTTCTTTCTAAATATGTTTGTTTTATATAGCTCTTAAACTATATCTAAAAAAGAAAGGAAATCTTAATAATATTCCTGTCAGAAATTACTTTGGAAATTTTCCTGTCAGTTTATCAGTCTGAAATGAGTTCCAGTAAGACAAATTCTCAAGACTCCAGCATCAAGAAAGAACTTCAGTCTCTGATAATTATAGCCCAGCAACTTACTGCTAAGATGGATAAAATGGATACTAAAATAGACACTTTCATAGAAAAACTACAAAACAAATAGACTTGTTACATATGGACCTGCAACAACAGAAGATCCAGATGACAGGCATAGAAGAAGCTGTGAATGACATGGAAAATAAAATACAAGAAGAGGAAATCAACATTGAGTTTCTGCTGAAACAAAATACACATTTACAAACAAAGCTGGATGACCTGGAAAATAGATCTAGGTGCAATAACATTAGGATTTTTGGACTGCCAGAAAATATTGAAGGTAACAATATTACTTCTTTTTAACAACATGGCTCCTAAAACTTTAGATTTACCAGAAGCATTCTCTTTTGGTATCGAAGAGCACATAGA
The DNA here is from genome assembly GCF_019279795.1 of Protopterus annectens. NCBI lineage: Eukaryota > Metazoa > Chordata > Ceratodontiformes > Protopteridae > Protopterus > Protopterus annectens. Next base: position 987,248,412 of record NC_056744.1, read on the forward strand.
TCTATAGCTAATACCAACTCTAACAAAAACTATCCTAGATCAGTTATAGTTAGATTTCTATCATCTTTGATAAAGAGATGGTTCTTAAATCTGCTTGGGCTAAAGCTCCTGTTAAGATTAATGAAACAACTGTGCGTTTTGACAATGACTATTCTTCCATGGTATTAGCTAAAAGAAAAGTTTTCTGCCACTAATAAGGGAGCTTAAAAAGCACAGTTTAAAACATACCTTCTGTTTCCTGCCAAGCTTAAAATCTTCCTTCCTGATGGTCCTAAAATTTTCGATGACTTAGACTCTGCTTTACTGTTTATCAAAAAATAAGATTTTGGAAAAAATAGAAGAAATGGAATGGGCTAGTGCTTCATTAA
>NC_056744.1:987253779-987281279 GCF_019279795.1 Protopterus annectens
CACAAATAAATAAGCTTAAATCAAACAAAGCACCGGGTAATGATGGTATTATACCAGAGATATATAAAATCCTTTCTAAAATACATATTCATTAATACATAAGGTTTTTATTTTGGCCCAAACTGAGTTAATAACCCCCCCATCTTGGCAATATACATTTATTTTGCCAATTTTAAAACCTAATAAAGATCCAGCTAGATGTTCTTCATATCGGCCCATCTCATTACTTAATGTTGATTATAAAATGTTTATGAATATCTTTGCTGATAGATTGAAGACAATCATTCCGGCATTATTGATATAGTTCAGACACGCTTCATTGCAAAAAGAAATACTATAGATAATATAAGAAGAACTTTAACATTAATACATTTTCCAAATAGGAAAAGAAAGATTTAACACTTATTAGTCTTGATATAAGTTCAGCATTTGATTCAGTAAGTTGGGACTATCTGTTTACCTTAATGAAGTGCACAAACTTCTCAGATGCATTTGTAAATCTAATTGAACATTTATACAAAGGAACGTTGGCTTATATTAAGGTAGGAACATATGTTTCACAAAAATACCCATTCTTAAAGGTACAAAACAAGGATGTCCACTTTCTCCACTATTATTCACTTTAGTAATGGAGCCTTGGGCTAATTTGATCAGAAACAGTACTGACATAGAGGGTTTTGAAATAGATGAAAATACAACATCCAAAATTCAACTTTTGCAGATGATGTTCTAATTACATCAGCAGGATCTAATTCTTCTATACAGTCTCTATTTGATAACATGATGAATTTTAAAAGTATTTCTGGTTTAATATTCAATGAAGAAAAACTAAAATAATACCTATATATACGAAAAATATTCTCATTAGTGATTTTACTAAATATGTACCCAATTCAGGTCAGATAACTTATTTAGGTATAATACTATCTAAAGATATTAAATCTATTATATATAATAATTATAATACCTGTTTTCTTAATATACAAAATCTTTTTAATACCTGGAATAATATGTTTTTACTATGGAGGAGAGACTTACAATTATTAAAATGATAATATTCCCCAAGATTTTATACTTAATACAATCAATAATACTTCCACCTACAAAAATAATTATCAAGAAACTGAACACACTAATGTTAAATTTCTTATGGGCACCTAATAGACCTAGGATTGCATTAAAGAAACATACTAATAGCTGGTCTCAAGGGGGTATTTCTTTTCCAGACTTTAATTTATATACTATCTCTTCTATTGTAAAAGTTATTACTTTATTAATAGATCAGTCATATGTCACAAAATGGAAAGATTATTGGGAGCTAATTATTATACACTTAATGAAAATCTTCTTAACACATAAAAATATGATTGTAAATAACTCTATGTTATGGTTACTAAAGGAATTTTGTACTTCACCTATTACACCTAAACATATGGTTTGTTACCCATTAAATATTATTATTAGTTATCGTAACTTTATATTCATGCACCCTAAGTATAGGGAATGGAATTTTATTGTATTTCCTATAATGTATACTCAGGGTATGCTTTTGTCATCTACTTCTGAAGGAACTCATTTAGCTATAGATAATGATCTAAAGTACTGGTATCAGTTGATATCTGATAATAAAGTTAAAAATCTAGATTTCTTAAAACAAGAATTTGATCTAAGAGAAACTTGCTGGTTAGAGGTTCAGACCTTTAGACAACATCTCATTAATAAAATAGATTTAATGTCTATAACTGTTAAAGAATCTATTCCAACACTGATTGATTACTTGATATTAAATTTACAACATAAAGTTTCTGATAAAGGTAAACTTTCATACATACATAAAGTTATCAGACAAGACAATTTTTACAGTGTAGATTCATACTGGAATTATTTCACTTCTATTAATGGGGACCCACCAAATCAACAAGATAAACAATATATATTGGAATCTGCTTACAGAACTACGTCTTCCATTGTCTGGAGACTTTATACATGGAAATTTTTACATAGATCTTTTTATACACCTTTGATGATGAATAAAATAAATAATAAAGATAATCTATGTAAGAGATGTAATGTAGAAATTAATGCTGACTGGGCTCATATGTTTTATGACTGTATAAAATTGAAAGAATACTGGAAGTCAATTAATGAATTTTTGCAGGCTCTTTTACAGATAATTTCATTATTTCTAAATCTTTTATATTATTCAACACACCTGTACCTCAAAGTGTTAAAAAGGTTAAGCTTCCCTTGTTATGGTCTATTCTAGCAGTGGCTAGGAAAATAATAACTAGAAATTGGATTTCAGATACACCTCCTTCGTTCAAAGAATTTAAAAATGTTATGAATATAGTGTGCCATATGGAAATAAACACAATTAGGACTGGAACATATAGAAAAACATCTTATTTTATTGTATGGGATAATTTACAAAATTTGTTAAAAAAATTTTAATTTCAATAGCATGGTATTTTAGTTTAATTAATTGATCTGATTGTAGTGGATGTCTTTGTAAATACTTTAGTTGTTTTGTTGAATATTATAATAATACCTATTTTTAATTACTTGTATAAAATTGTTATGATATTTCTCTTATATGTTAAAACAATAAACCTGTTTTGAAAAAAAAAAAAAAAAAAAAAAAAAACTGAACAAATCTGGAAATCATACACGAGTGAAACCACCACAAATGCGTAGTTACCTGGAGTGACAGGACTTTTAGGTATGTTTTATTCTTTTTGTGCTTTCTGCTTGTAGGGTTCACAGAGACATTAGGCAGCTAGTATACTTTCATTGCACTGCACTGATTATTCAATTGTATAATTGTTAAATTGATAGATTGATTAATTGATCATTTTTGAGTATGAGCGTTTGTATAAAAGTGGTTTCAAAAATCTAGATGTTAAGATCTGAAGAAGCGTACTAGTTGGTACGCAAAAGCACTCATCTGTTCTTTTTATTTGTGTTTGTTCTAATAAATCAGTTGGACTTTTTTACACAGCAGTATTTTTTTGTGGTGGTTTCACTCGTGTATGATTTCCAGATTTGAATTTAAAGAATTATGTTGGCAGGTGAGGTTGGACGCCCTTACTTTTCCTGGGCTCATTGACAGTCTCAATTTAAACAGCTTATTAAAGTTGCATTTGTACAATTCATAACTTTGTTTTTATGAACCAAGATCAATTTGTTTTTATTCTGCAATTATTTGTTTTAAAAATATTGGGTTGCTGTATGTGTAAACAAAAGGAAAGAGAAAAAGAAAAAGTTTTAATATTATTTAGTTCATCAGTTAGGTATTTTGAATTGTACTTCGGACTTTAAATGTTTTATTAACTAATGTCCTTATTAATTGAATGTGCCATGTGATTACTTATTAAGGTATTTATTATGAAGGCAAAAGGTTTTTATTGTTCTGAAGAAGTCAGCTGATTTATGCTGATGAAAGCGCTAAACAATAAAGTTTTTTTTTCGAGTTCGAGAAGGTGTCCTTGGTTTTGGTTTCTTTGGACAGTATCTGTGCCAGATTCCTGGTTTTTGTGTTGTACACTTGCAACTTTGTTACAGTGGTGTGTAACCATTTCACATGTAATCCATCAGTGTTATTCAGCAGTGCACTGTCATATTTTGGAAATGTCAGTTTGTATTGTCAATGTACATTGTGCAAGTGTGAGCCAATATAGCTGACAGTGACAGAATAAATACTTACTATTGGCATACATCATTCTGGGATGAAACTGTCATAAATACTTGCTTGACAATCTAGTGTTTTACAACTGTGATTATCATTGAAACAACATACTATGAACCAGGTACATGTTACAGTTATGCAATGTACATGAATGACAGGATATAGATGTTATCAGGGCAGTATGAAATTTCATGGGACAAGCACAGTGCTGTTATGTTGGCCTGTTGAGACACATGCATGTGTCTCAAAACCTGTGATGCACACTAGATGATCTTCGAAAAACACCCATGTCTTATTACTACTTACAGATGTGCATTTTCACATCTCTAAAGTGAGATTTCTCCTGTGGTGCCTGCAATTTATATTATGTTATCTACATTGTGTAACTAGTTGGGTAGGTGGTTTGAATTTAACAGTGGTGAATCTGTGTGTGTGTGTGTGTGTGTGTGTGTGTGTGTGTGTGTGTGTGTGTGTGTGTGTGTGTGTGTGTGTGTGTGTGTGTGTGTGTGTGTGGTTCTAGTGTCGGGTTAGTAAAGCTTCAACAACACATGTTCTGTGACCACTTCCAATAAGGAGAAAAATTTAACTTTGGACACAACTCTGTCTGCACTTTATCTCACTTTTAACACCAGCATCTTCACTGCAACACACTGATGAGACCATGCTGGCAAAAATGCTCCCCCACTCCTTAAGAGTCAGATTTCTCCCGTAGCACTGTGATTCCTACTGTGTTTTCTAGATTGTGTAACTAGCTAGGTATGAGGTTCAAATATCAGAGTGGTGAACTTGTGTGCACTTCTTAAGTGTCAGGTATGTACAACTTCCTCAACAGAAGTGCTGTATCTAGTTTCACTCAAGAGCAGCATTTCCACTGGAAGAGGACTCTCCATCTGTTATCCAACTTTTACCACAAACATCTTCTCTGCAACACATTGATGATCATCCTCTCCGAAGTGTACTCTCTCACTATAAATGTTATTCTTCTCCTGGGCACATGCTTTCGAGGTTCTGTAACTAGATAGGTAGGCGGTCTGAATCCATCATTACTAAATTGTGTGACTGTGTGTGTAATGTCATGTACAATTGGCTCTTTGGCAACAACCCTTATGTATGCTTCCACTTAGGAGAGATATTTCCAGTGACAGAGGGCTACCCTATAAATTTTTAGGATCCCCAGGCAAAACACAGTTTTGAAAACACAATGATTACATCATGCACTATCTTATATTTGCAATCTGACTTCTCCTGTGGTGCTGGTTGTGGATACTATGCTCTCTAGACTATTCAACCTAGATAAGTATGAGGTTCAAATCCATCATTACTTAGTGTGACTGCATTTATTGTCATATAAAACTGACCACATCACACTGACCATCATGTACATTTCCACTTAGGAGACATATTTTCAGTGGCAGAGCTCTAACCTATAACTTTCTAGCTTACCCAGGCAAAATACATTTAAAAAAAAACAATGACCACGTAATGCTTACAAAACCACAATACCTGAGAGTTATAATGCAACTTCAGCTGTGTTGCTGGTTGTTGGTACTGTGCTCCACAGACTGAGTAGCTAGATAGGTGGTTTAAATCCAGCAGTGATTGTCTTCTATGAGTGTGTGTATTTCTCTTTCATATTGTGTTGAAAAGGCTTCAAATGCATATAAAATGTGTAGCTACACAGTGTTACTGAGCTCCTCTGCTCCTTTCTAGCAGAAACATTAAGCTAGTAAACAATGGTGGTGTCATCCATTCAAGTATATATTGTCACAGTTGTACACTAACATCTCATGTGGTGCTTCCAATTCAGGCAATAGTCTCTAGCTTGTTGACTTAGGTAATTAGTTCATATCCAGCTATTACTTCTTGTTACTTATAAAGAACAGCAGTACTGAACACATAATGATATGCAATGAATAGTCATAATGCTAGCATCTTCTGAATAAGTTTACCTTCCTAAGTCATAAGCTTATGGTTATTAGCTGTCATGAATAAAACACAAGAGCCAAAATTAGAAAAACTCCAGCAGTCTTTTAAATACAACTACCTTGTTGAGACACTCATAGTTTTGGGTTCAATGTGAAATCGTACATGACCATTATAACAAGTATTTGATTTTTATTAGTATACCTCAATTATGATCACTGTTACTTGATCAGAGAGAAAAAATCTTGAAGTGTTACTCATACAGCCAAGATCCAGGTTTAAACTTCTAAATACCAGGCTGAACAATTAAATGAGCTTAATTTCCATTGTCCTTTTTTCCAGAAGTGTTCAGAAATGTCGTCAAAGAACCATAACTGAAATGTCTGACACAGAATTATCAGATTAGGGAAATGTACTGATGCTGGCCACTGATCATCCAACAAAATGTATCATGCCACTTCTATTTTCTAGAGTTTTCTGTCAGTGGACCAGGAGAGCACTTCTCCATTTTTTTCTGCCATGAACTGATTTGGTATCTTTCTTTTGCAGTCATTGGCAGTACACAGCTCAGATAAATGTTAAATTCAATTAAAAAGAAAACATATCAGTAACGAAGCGTTCAACATACGCTTTAAACTAAAATTTCTAAGAAAAACAATAAACCATTATCAAAAACTGCAACAGAAGAAACCTCATTATGTCTTGGTCAAGGAATGATAGCCTTATCCTCTTATGGTTAGAAACTGAAGAAACGAATCCACCCTTTTGTTCCTTGATTAGGAAAATGAGTGCTTATCAGTTCCAAACTGTGAAAACTATGCTTAACCACAAAAAGCCAGGCAAGAAAATGTTTTACAATGTCTTCATGTAATTCATATGATTATTTAATTTTTATTGTTAAACTAACCTATTACCATCACAGATTGAGATGTAGTGTTTGCTCGAAATTCTTCAGATGAATAACATTGTCAGAGTTAAAGCAAGTTCATGAGCAACGACTGAAAACAATACATGTGATAAGAGAAGTCAAGATTAAGCATGATATAAAGGCTAAAATAGATATTGCTTGCTGAATGTGATGGAGTTTGTTGGTACTATCAATAGAATTTCTTCAGTTAAATCCTGTTTTCATTGTTTAAGCCTAACTGATGTTTCATTACTGTTTTTATAATGCTTCTGATAACATAATATTTTGGACACTGATGTATATGAAATCTGTTTCCTTCTGCTTTCATAATACTTAATGAATGAACCTGGCTTGATACTGCAAAATAAGATATGCACTCATATTCTAAGAACAATAATCTGTTTTCTATTTACAGAAGAAACTGCAAAACGGCTAAGCTGTATACTGTGAAACTATAGCATAATGTTGAGCAGTGACCATATCAACTTCTGTGGTATTAATTTGCCTCTACAAATTAAGCTGAACTGATAAGAAGCCTGTTTGCACTGATGTGTGTTTAAAACCATGCATACAGATTAGCACCTGGTATAATGCTGTGTTTATGAAAAAAGTGGTAGGTCAACACAGCAGTACCTGTGTTTAGAATGCCTTGAACTTTTCTTGAACCTAAATCTGTTTCAGTAAGTACAGTAAGTTCATGAGATGGACAAAGTTCACTTTTAGGGCAATGACTGGGACAAGCTGCTGTTGGGAATGATGCAGACAATACTGAAAGCAAAACTAAGAAGACAGTGGGCTTCTGCATGTAAAGAAGTGAAACAAAGAGCAAGACATAAAATATGAAAGAAGAACAGAAAACAAGAATTTGTGCAGTGCACAAAGATTATGGCAATCATCTTCTTCTTCTTTCGGCCTTTTCCTGGTTAGGGCTTGCCACAGTGGATCACTGTCCACTCATGATTGGCAGTGGAGTTTTACAGTGTTGAGTTGCCAGCTCAGCGCCCAACCTTCCACAGAAGGCACACACATGCATGCACTCACGCCTAGGGCCAATTTAGATTATCCAATCCACCTACAGCATGTTTTTGAAATGTGGGAGGAAACCGGAGCACCTGGAGGAAACCCACGTGGCCACAGGGAGGACTTAGCGAGTTCACGTAGCACACTGTAAATGATGAATATGTTTCAAATGAAAGATGGGGGGTATTGCTGGAATTTAGGTAATAAGTATTCATACTGTGTATACTGTGCCAAACCAGTCAGGGTCACAGGCCTTAACATTAATAGTACTAATAACAAATGGTGGATACAGACTTAGAGGATACAGGTTAATCCTGATGTACTTAACCATGCTGAAAAGATTATATCTGTTAGTACAGATATGTATATGATTAGTACTGTATGTTCCTTGGCAACAGATCACTCCAGAGAAATGATGCAGATATTCTCCATTCATGAAAAGTAATGTTCACATCACTTTGGTCAAACAGAGCACAGAGTTTAAAAGCTTAAGTGGTCAGTAGTTTAGATACTATTAGAAGGCTATACCAGTTTATGCATGGGCTAGTATGCCTCCTTCCCTCCTCCTCCTCAAGCCACTGGTAAAGTGCTGACAAATACAAATCAGTTTTATTCCAGTCATAACTTCATTTTATTAGGGGAAGTGAAGTCTGAATTGATGAGAGAATAACCAAGGGTCATTTGAGAGAGGAACTGCACTTAATGACCTCATGCAGACAGATCACTAGGCCTAATGAAGCATCTAGGGAAAGAAGCTGACTGAGCTATTCTGAGGATATATGGAAGTGGATGTGCTGGCTAAGACAATGAGTGACAATTGTCCAGTCATCTCTCAGTGGCCATTTAAAAATTAAGAGGTTTCACCTAGTGATGTCTCAGGATGAGCTTTCCTTGAGAGAAAATAAATCACTCTTCTAAGTGAACTTGAATCTACCAAATGGAATTTACTGAAAATGGAAACTTGTCTTGTAAGAGCTCATAACACAATATTTTGAATACTAGCTCCTATACAGGATACATTATTCTGCCTGAGGATTGCCAAAATGAAAGTGAACGACTATACCTGGCTCACCTCTACATTTACTGAGAAACTAAGAGACAAGACTGACGTTCAACAAGATGGAAGAACTCGCTAAATCTTGTCCAGTGTCAAGAAATTATCCGAAGTTGCAGATCTGTACGAGAGGCCCGAGCACTGCAAAAGGTAGCTATATTACAAAAAAGCCAGGCTGTCCTAATAGGTCATCTTAGACTATTCTGGAAATTCTTAAATAATTTAAACAGTAGAATTGCAGATAGCTTAGTCACTAGTACTAACAAACAGATGTTATGGGCTGACAACATTAGGTTTCCTGATACAGCTCATCTAACACCTCTTATAGGTGAGCAGAAATACATTTTGGTTAGCATTTGCTTGCTTAAAACTCAATGCATTAATTTTAGCAATACTTCACTAAGAATGCAGAACGTGTTTGGACCCAGTTATAACCCTATGCTGATTGTCCTAGCACCTCATTTCTCAATATATCAGGCCCTGTTATTGTAAAACCATTTATGCATAACTACAATTTTTCACTCAGACCAGGAGTAGTTCCTCCTACATTTAAAAATACCTTGTTGAAGCCCCTAGCATAGGTTGCCTCACTGAAATCAGCACAAGACCACCATCCAATTGTTAACCTGTGCCAGACGGCAAGGTTACTTACTGAAGCTCAAGCACTTAGGCAAAAATATGTATCACATGAATAACATCATTTTAGAAAGGGATTCAATAACCTAAGTGTCATCAGCCGTGTTTCTGACACTGTTTATGCTAACATGAAAAAGGAGTTGCTGATAGGTATCAAACATAATATTAGAAACAAAGAAATCCACCAAGATCAACCACCACCACTTATGTCACTCCTTCTGTACAGAATGATGATGGATATCAGCCAAAAAGTCAAGATAAAGTCACAAACCACCAAATAAAAAGCAGGTAACTTTAATGTCCAACATGCACAGACTTGGTATAGACCAACATGAACTAAGCACTTTCGTCTCTCTAAATTATAGGACTTCTTATGGGTTCAACATTAAATACTTAATTGAATATTTATAGCAAATTTCTAATCCACCCACCACATTTACATACTGATAATGACCATGGAAAAAATATTAAATTTAATAGTTATATAATTATATAATTATTCCAGAAAAAATCTTTCTTGATGAGGTAGCTTCCCCATGTATCCAACTTTCTAAAAGGTATTACAATATTAAGAATTTCTTGGCACTGAGATTTAAGCTGTGGCTTTAGCATCACTCATTTGTGTGTGTTAAACCTTCCTGTAAAATATTAGTATCTTGGGGGGTTTCTATGATTACTCCCAGCTTAAAACCATCTGCAAACGTAGTAACAGATGCATTAGCTGGTTCAACCAGTGTCTTGTGCTGGTAACACAAACTAACAATCCCCCCACAAGCTCTTTAAGTGAAGAGAAAGCAAAAAGAGTCCTCCTTCTACTGGCACACCAGTCAGGTGGCCCAATACACAACAACCCCGTCCCTCCTGCCCAAGCCAATCAGGTTCCATTTCTGCACCCTGTTCTCAACCTTCCTTCCTCTCTTTACTCTGCGTGGTGCACTACAGCGCTCAGATTTTAGTTAAAAAAAATTGTCTCTTAAACTGTATGATATGCCATATCTGGTCTAGGATGTTTGTGTTTACAAAGTCTAAAAATCTTTGCCCCAACAGGATGCCTGTTTATAGAGGCATAATTAAAGTCCCCCATAAGTATGGTATTTGGTTGAATGGTGAGTGTCTCCAATAGGTCTATGTATGAGTTATGGGGTTCATGGGACATAGAGGGTGACCTATAGCTTGCTAGGATATGGTATGAGACTTTGCTCATGGTAATCTGGATGTGGAGGAACTCCAGCACATCGTCCTTTTTAACCAGTCTAGAGATATGCTTGTTATTGATTTAGATCAAGAAACCTCGACTGTTAGTCCCTGCCTGTGCAGTTGCTGGCCTAGAATGTGTGATAAGTACTGAAGCCTTGCACTCCAGGATACTCTTTGTGGATTTAAACCATGTATCAGTAACTGCACAGATGTTTGCATTCTCCATGGGGAGGAGGACTTGGAGGGAGTGGGGATTCTTATTTAGACTCCTGGCATTCAGCTATAGCACCTTTAGATTTCTTTGGTTAGATTTTACTATGTTGGAAGCTTTGGCAATCTGGCATTGCCTAAAAAAAGACTCTAAGAGGGAGGACAATGTTTTAGCTAATATTTGAAAACTAGAGGGGACAGACACAGACCATCCTTGGCAAAGTTAACAATGTCCTCTCAAACTGACAAATATTGTATCCCCTAGAATGACACCAGACTTTTGTTCATATTGTGGCATCATCTTTAGTGAAGGCAGAATGCTTTTCAGTGCCAGGCACATACCAGCCTTTGACATTTAGTCAAAGTCCTCCATAATGTCTCTCTTCCTGTAGTTGAGGGAGAAACATCTTAGGTCATTTAGACCTAAATGGACTACGACTGAATCATACTGGTGTCTGTGGTGCAGTTACCTAAATGTGTGCTTAACTTGGCAGATCCTGGCCCTGATAGGTAACTAACTGTTATTTTCTTCTTGTTCATCATGGTGAGTGAGGCATCAGTATGTTGTGTTATGAAGTCCACTATGACTAGAGTCCTGGGTAGTGTATTGGCTTCCCTTATGGGTTTGGTAGTTGAGGCACCAGTAGGTTTGGTTGTATATGCAGTGTTAGATGTTACTGTTGAATGCTGTCAAGTTTGCTGAGGATACTTTTTCATAGCTTCTTATGTTGTTTATAGGCTAGTGACCACTTGGGCCTTTATAAGCCTAGCTATGCACTCCACCCCAATTTTGTCCCGAGTACCTTGGGTATCTATTAGGAGGGGGAGTATGTTTAGCAGGGAGGTAGCTATGGGACTTGTAAGGGAGATGTTAATTGGAGAAACATTATACTTACGGACGGTCTGTATCTATCAGAGACAAGGGAGTCAGAACAAGGGTGAATTTGCAATTTCCAATGCAGTGGTCAAGGTTTCACTTGAATAAGATCAGGGAAGAACTCTGTTTCACATGGATTGGGAGTCTATTTCATAACACAGGGATCCTTTGATTTACATATCTGTCCCTCCAGCATGTTCTATTTTTGTCACAATTAAAGTTCAAATCCTTGGACCTAGTGTTTTTAATGCTGTTTGTTTTGTATTTGTGCAAAACATCCATCAGGGCTTGATGTGAGGATGCCTCAAAAGCCAGGCATAGATCACCTCAAAGGGACCTATAGGATGTTGAGCACAGAGAGAGAGACCCTTTAGGAGATCTGTGTAGGGCAAGGTTTTCATGCCCTGGATTCTCAAGTGAGGAAACTTTGTGAACACTCCAACTGTTGCAAGTATCTGGTTAGGTACATTCCAAAGGGGACATTATATTCAATAATGGAGCTGATAAGGGCTGAGTACAGTGGTACTATAACTTCCTTGGACCTGGACACCATACCCGTACCTATAAGTTAGGGAGTATAGAAGTATTTTCTTACTATCTTTGCTACATGCTGATGGAAGGCCAGATTACTGGCTACATATGTTCGCAGATCCCTCACTACCAGATTGACTTTTAGGGGTGTTTTATTGATGGAGCAGTTAACATGGGTGGAGAGTTTCCCTTAGGAAATTGTAGGTGTAATGTCTGTGAGGTCTTTGGAGTTTGGAAAGATTGCATTTAAGTGCCTCAGCATAAATTGGTCTATATGCAGGGTATATACTATGTGTGTTGGATGTAGTGTTTGTATTTCTGACAACCAGATTGTTATTTTTGAGTATTTGCAAGTGAGAATATTGCCTGCACAGACATTGTGTATTTAGACTCTTGTATGCTGTGTTTGTTCTTTGAGGATTAAATGGTTGTCAGTGAACATTAGACAATTGTTACATTGTCTCAAGATACCTATATCCAGCAACCTGACTGCAGAAAAACTGGGAAAATGCATGTCTAGAAAGTCAAGTCCTTTACTGAGTTAGGTATGAGGGTGCGGTTTGTGAGTGGTTAATAGTGGGCTGACTAAGGGTACTTTTTGGGCTAGAGGCTAGTCTAAGCTATTTAATACCAAATACAATGATCAGTGCTCTGCAACGTGCAAACTAGCTGCTCTGTGTTACCCAACACACAACTAGCTGCCCTGTATTCACTGAGTTACCCTTACATTTTCAGGGGTAGTTTTATAGTGAAAATGTGGTTTCCGGTTATCTGCATTATTAACTGTGCAAATGTATAAAATTTATTCAGGCACTTAAAACACAGAAAACTGGTTTCTAAACACTATGTTCTATAAAATGACTTCACTTACAGCTTTCTTATGTGTTTCCCAACTCAAATATACCAGGCCACCACCTACTGCCACTAGATGGAATATCCCAGTACTCAATGTAAAAACACAAAAAAGATTGATTGAGAGTGCATGCTAAAACAAAACAACTTTAACAAATTAGCTAGATATGGCAATTTCAAGTCAATCAGAGAAAAGAAAGACAGTTTGAGCAAATGCAGTTATTTTAGCCACAAATGCAGATAAATGCAAAAATTAAACAAGGCATCAGTAGTCTATCACTTTTAAATAGTTTCTGGAAGTACATTTTTTTAATTACAAGTATTTAACTTTTGCCTGGATGGCACGAGATGCAGGGAAATCACTTCAAAGGCATAGGCAAGGATGCCATCTGAACATATTAGAAGAAAAAATACTTAGGAAAGAGCATGCTGTTGTATGAAACAGTCATCATACTCTAATATTTGATAGCATGAGCGAACATGATTTATATGACTTGGGGTGAAAGCAGCATATGGTTATAATCTGTATATTGTTCAATTTTCTTTCCTCTTTTAGATTTTACTTTCTCATCCTGGTATCTGTTCAACATAGTGCAGTGCACATCTTTTTCTCACTCTTACTCAAGTACTATAGTTGTTACAGTTTAATACATTTGCTTTCCTTTCTATATTATTTGGAATTGTACTTTTATCTGTTTCTCTACATCTGCAGTGGTACGGCGGTAGCGTTGTTACCTCACAGCAAGAGGTTCTCCCTTGCGATTCTCAGCTTGGCTTGGGAGTGCCTTCTGTGTGGAGTCTGCATGTCCTCCCCACGGTTGGGTAGCATTTGAAAGACATGCATGCGTAAATGGGCGTGCCTTCGTTGAAGATTGGGCATCGAGCTGGCACCTCGGCGTTTTGTAAAAATCTACTGCCAATCATTAGCGGACCGGAGTTCCACTGTGGCGACTCCTTACTGGGAAAAGCCGAAAGACAAACAACAACTTTTATCTGTTTCTGAACTCAATTAGCTTCACTGAATCTTCTCTTCACAACATCTTGGGATCTGTTGCTACCTTACATTAACGTATCTTCTGTGTAAGTGTACATGTCACTAAGCTGAGGGACGTAAGATGATTCTATATTCATAATGGAGATAACTTTGATAAGAAGAATAAATATAATCATATCTCATTTAAATACCAAAATAAACAACTGAATTGAGTTCCTAACATTAAATAGCACTGAGAATTCAAAGTCAGCACTGCCAGGATTTAAGTCCAGTTAGTGCATGACCAATAAAATCAGTGTTATATATCCAGAGAGCACGTTTGCATATATTTTTTATATAAATATCATTAAAGCTGACCCATACTGCTTTGTCAACAATGCAATCTCTCCGTTTTAGTCTAAGGTTCTTTTATGTGATACATTCTGTATATTCTATGATGTTTACATCTTTTTTCCTTCCTTGCAATGATGATTCAGAACATAAAAGTTTATGGTTTGGCATTTATGTTATCTAACTCCCTGCTCTGTACGTTTATGACAGTGTTATGACACATTGACCATATTGTTTTTCACATATTAATTATAGCCCAGCTTAGGTAAACTAGGTCTCTGTCTGTGGCATGTTTTGAAAATGTTGAGTCTGAAAAGGGAATGGCTGTTTATCTATCTATCTATCTATCTATCTATCTATCTATCTATCTATCTATCTATCTATCTATCTATCTATCTATCTATCTATCTGTCTATCTGTCTGTCTTTAAAGTATTTTCCATACATAGTCACTGTATTAATTTATAAATTATGTATCAGTAAACTTTACTTCACAGTCATTGTCTGTGTTCAGTATCATTCTGCGCATTCAGGCAATATGTCTTATAGTAATAACCAGGTTATTTTTTCTTGGTATTTTAGTTTCATTAATTGGTTTTGTGGGTTTTAACACCACACCCTGGGTGTGTGTGCTCAACGATCTAAGATAAAAGATGTTGTTGTCTTATTTGCAACCCTTTTAATCATCTCTGCATGCTTTGATATCAACTTAGTATGTCAGCAAATTCTGCAATTCAGTTTTGTCATCTATATTTTGATCATTATAATTCATATATTCAGAGAAATAATATCTCTAAAAGGCCATCTACCCATTGTTGAACTTTTATATTCCATGAGCGATCTAAGTTTTCTTTTTGCTGTTAACACTTGTTGAATGTTATATAATTGTTTGTCCTTTCTTGTCTCTGCTTTGATGCTGTAATTGCACATCCTAAAAAAAAAAACTAAGGCTGCAGAGAATGTTTTCTGAATTAACCTGCCTCTCATCTCTGGATCTGATGTGAGATCATAAGACTTGATCTGTAATCACTATCTCATTAATATGGATGTTACCAGTTCCACCCCTGCCCCTGCTTTCTGCCCCCACCCCCTTATTTAGCTGCTATGATAGTTTAAGCTTGAAATGATTTCCACATCTGAGGGGTGTAGACATAAATAAAACCATAACTTAATATTTATTCATACAGTTTTGGAAATGTGATTATTTTGAGGCTTAAAGAGCACAGTAAACCAAGTCATACATAAATGCAATCACAGTAATGACTGGAAAACAACTGTTAAGCAAAGTAGGTAAATAAAATATTAATTTAGTGTAAATGAGTACAGGCAGTTGAAAGATCATCTGTTAAAATGATATTGGTGCAAGTATTTGAAACATTCTGAATGGAAAAGAAATGTGTGGAAGGAAGTGTTTGGGGTTTATAGAAATAGTACTGTATGATAGGTTCCCTGTCCCATGCGCTTTGTCTGGACTATACCTTATTTAATGGAAGAATAGGTGGGCCAACCTGATATTCAGATTATATTTAGACTACTGGGGCCTGATAGTGATGGGGCTACATTTCATACAAAGAAACTGTTCACAGTTCATTAACTGCAGCTTGTTTGGTACTCATCTAAACGAGTGCATGTGTTCCTGTACATTTTGCTAAAAGAACACAGCTTTATATAAACTGACATACATGTGCACGTGCAAACACACACACAACTCTGTGAGAAGAATGAGAAGAAAGCATTCTGAGTATACACACAAACACTCACATTAGCAATGTATGTTCTTAACGAGGTTATAAACCTTGCAGCATCTGTAAGTATATAACCAGCATATGAACAATGCTAACAGGTGTCATTCATATAGACTGGGAGGAGCTTTTCATATTCTGGTTACTCAAAAGTGCACAGCATTTCCAAGGCAAGATTCAGCTTTAGCCTTCTCTTTTCTTTATTTCCATATGTGCCTTTAAATCCTAGGATATCTGTGTGCATGCTTGCTGTATTTCTCTTTGCTGAGTCCCTTATTGGTGGATACCGTCTGCTATTTAACACTTTACTAATGTGATGACAGTCAGTTGGAATGGTCTAATAAAACAAAACGTGTGACAAACCGTGACTCCTACCCCACACACCACAAGATTTCAGGGGTCTATATCACATTGTTGAACATTTATTTAATCAAATAACTAATCATTGATCCCTATATGTCAAAGTTTCAATTCAGTGTAGTACCTAAACATCAAATGTAAATTGTTGAATTGTTTTACTTGGCCAACACCACAAATGTAAAATATGCTGCACAAGGGTTATTTAATAAAGGTATTAAAAACTTTAATTTGAGAGCTACTGTGTTCAGAAAACATTCAGCATCATATTTATTTTTGTTTGTTCTCAATAATAGCCTGAGGACGACAATGCTGTACTATAGTTTACCCTTTTCCTCAGTGTAGTGCGATCTCAGAGTTGATGCATTTATTTTGTGGGGGTTGTGAGGGGCACAGGGGTGCTTGCCACCCCGGGAAAAACGAAGAAGAAAAAATATGCACAGACCTGTGTTATTGCATTTTATTATTTACAGACAAGTTTGGTGTTAATAAACTCATGAACGGTGTTAATGCCCTTTGTTATAGTTTATTGTCACAGCTAATTTTATGTTCTTGGGGTTGGTAGCCAAGGAAAACAATTCGATCATTTCACATTTGATGTTTAGGTAGTTCACTGAATAGGAACTTTGACTTATAGGGTTCACTGATTAGTTATTGAATTAAATAACTGTTTGACGAAGAGATATAGACCCAGATTTCAGTCATCTGCTCATGTACCATGACAAAAGCTGATGGATTAAACAGTCATTCCTTACAAAATGTCTAATATTTATTACCTAAGTAGCCCGTAGAACAATTAAGCTGAAGGCCATCACCACCTACAGTACATATCCATTTAATCATATGCAGGGCTCCATCCAATCAGGAATTGAAAACATGCTTGACCTGCTGTTTCTTTGAGATGAAATTCCATCCTTGCCTGTAGTCATACCTCTTTTAATGACATTTCAAGTTGTCTTTTGAACATTAGGTTTGCCTTTCTCTACATATTTTTTGCCAGAATTTCCATCGTTTTATGATATGATGCGGTTGTTCTCTTTATTCCTTCATGCTTTTTGATCTCTTTTGTTCTTTCCATTGTAGAGTAACTTCCAGAAGTGGAAGGAATGCCAATGGCTGCCTAGTTCTACTGCCAGAATGTGCTTCTATTAACTTACTGAAACACACAACCTGCTCTACATCATAGAATTCAGTCATGTCCACAATATGGACAACCAGAGGTAGGTTATATGATGAAAATAGTAAGGTTAAGTGCAACCTTTTCAAAAATGGGAGTCAAGAAATAGTTTAAGTAAAAAGTGGTGCCCGGATCGAGTATTGTTTGTTAATGTGAACATTAGGAATGCAATAAATAGGAAATACTATTTAAATCACTTGTTCAGTTTATATTCAGTTTTAAGTCTTGGGTCTGAACATAGAATTTTGGTTAGTTTATGCAAACATGTAGCAATATTTGTGATTTGTGATTCCACTTCATTACAAGCTGCCAGCCATACTTATGATTCATGATTCATGAGCCATACAGCTTGATTATGACTGGCATGTAAAAAACAGACACAATGATAGTAGGTCACATTAGGGTTGGCATGCATTTAAACTCAAACTGAAAGTCATTCTGGGTTCTGCTGAAGTCCTATGAAGTGTAAAGGAAGAATGTGCTTAACCTGTTGAGTTTGTTATATTACAGTTTTGCAGTTTTCCAAATTTTTACCAACTGTTTTTTGAATTTTGGATATTATACTAAGAAGTACATGGTATACAGGTAACACCAAAGGTTGGTGCACTATGTGTGCTTTTGACTTTTCTTGAATGTAAAAAACAGGAACTTTGGCACTATGTTGCAAAAGGACAAAGTTTGCTGAGACTTCTTATGTGCTGATTATATACAGAGAAAATGGACCAATATAGATTTTTACGGGTTAATCTGAGGTTTAAACAATACTAGTTCCTAACATAATTCTGTGTCTTCAAACTTTATATCCAGTGACCAAACATGCCATCTTTATTTATGTAGTAAAAGAATTATTACAATCCTTTTATCAGATACATGAATAACAATATCAGAAACTTTATCAGCACTTTATTCATCTGCTTTTACTATATTTGTTTCCTCCTACTTTGTTTTGCTTTTGCCTCTTCTTAAAAGTACTCAATTTTATTTATTCTGCTGCATTTATTACTGCTTGGTAGTAGCCTGATTAAATTGTAACTGTTATTCTAAGACGTTTGGTTTAAGCACTTGGACTTCATACCAGTTGTTTTACATTAAGAAGGTTTGTGGTCTGCACTGTTGTGGCAGGACAGGTAGCTTACATCCTTCTAAGCTGGAAAATGCTGATTGAAGGCTCAGTGTCTGCTATTCTAAAAGTGTATTAGTTCTGGTTTAAGCACTTGGGCTTCAGGCCAGTTATTCTACATTAAGAAGGTTTGTGGTCTGCACTTTTGTGGGAGGAGAGGCTAGATTCTGTCCTTCTGAGTTGGGAATTTCTGATCACAGGTTTATTGTGCCTGCTTATTTGAACTGTTTTCTGAAATTGGTGTGCCTTGTTGCTGTAGCATAGACCAGATTCAGGCCTGCTGAATCTAGCTTTGTTTGTATAACTTGAGCACTGATCCAATTTGATTTGATTTAGAGACGGTTTCCCTGCACCCTAGTGGCAGGAGTGTGCAGTTAGAATTTGTCTGATTGAAGACTGCTGGAACAGGGCTAAGTTTTGAGCTTTTTTTTGGTTAATTGGGTAACTTGTTTAAATCAGTTTGTTCGTTTTCTATTGTTTTATATATATAAAAATGCACTTTATTCATCTGCTTTTACTGTATTTGTGCTTCTTCCTACTTTGTTAATAGGGGCATTGACTACAACTCTGATCTGCGATATAGAGCAATATGTATCCTTTGCTGTGCATTTAAAGTGCTTTTTTTGATTGTATCTGATTTATTTTCTGAAAAAAAAAAAACAAATAAAAATACTAGTTTCCCGCCTTTCTAAGCTAGTATAGTCCAGTTTTCAGTTTAGTGCTGAATTCAGGGCTGTGTTACAAGTCTCTGTGTTTCCCCATACCTTACTTGGTTTCTCTGTTCACCTGTGAGAGAGGGGAGCTTTGAGCAGCCTATCTGTCTCTGGAGCAGTGGTATCAGCCTAGAAATTCATAGTTTATTGGCCATTTTGGGCTAATTTCTATCTCTTTCATTTTCCTGCTATAAAAAACGCATTTGCCTGGTTTTGTGTGCTGGGCAACGCTGGTTAGCTAGGGTATAACTATTCCCAGCTCCAGAAAGTCTCTTCTTCAAATTTTCCTTGGAACTAGACAAACTTTCAACTTAAGCACTCAAACCATTTATTTCTCAGCCAGGTACTTGCTCAAAACTCATAGCAAGCACTTATAAACTCTAGCACTAGACCCCCCTATACTGTACTGAAGGACAAGGCTCTCTATTTGAAATTACCAGTCAATCAGTAAAACAGTTCACTGTACCTATCCAGGCATGTCCAAAGAGCAGTTTCAGGTGTCCAGTCCAACTGGTGAATCTGGGCATTTTGAGGCAATGTTACAACTGCCTCATGTACACAGACAACCCTCTCCTCCTACCACCAAACACTAACATATGCAAGAGATGCAATTATTCAGCCAAACTGGAGGCAAAGCTCTCTCAACCCAAGACTGGATCAGATAGTCAAGAGGAGAAGGGAAATACTTGCATCACTCCACCAGTCTCACATAGACCCATTAAACCAGCACAGGCAAAAAACACACATAAATACACAAAAACATACTCAAAGGCTCTAAATTAAAATCTGCAAAAGCAACAGAGACCTCCAAAGCAGAAATCCAAGCAACCTCCACCCCCCACAACACAAACCATGAAATGCATACTTCACAAAACCAGTGTGCCATACAATCACAGCCCTTAAGGCAAAATAACATACCCAACACACTAGTAGTAGGTGACTCTATAGTCAGGCACACTGACTTCCCACTCACTAGGCCAAACAAGGAGAAGGTTACTGTTAGCTGCCTGTCGGGTGCCGGGATCTGCCACATAACACAAGCACTCAGGTCACTCCAGAATAAGTACAAATACAACTCTGTCATTGTCCATGTTGGTGTGAATGACCTGAGCCATATGTCCCTGGACTACATGAAAAGAGACATGGAAGAGCTCGCTGATCACATAGCCTGGGCCAGTATGACCCGACCCTGAGTAGCATCCTGCCCTCACCAAGAATGACACCACAGTATAAAGAAAAAATTATCAATTTCAACAATTGGCTAACTTTCTGATGTCATTCAAAGGGGATCCAGTGTCTGTCCACCTGGGATGACATGCTCGGCAAGCCATGCTGCTTTGCTAGAGATGGCTTGCACCTGTCACTCTTAGGCTTTTGAATACTGGCCAAGGTTCTTGCTACCCCCATAGTGCCTTTTTTAGGCAAGGCTCAAAAGACAAACCCACTGCCGTAAATAGCACAAGTAACAAAAAACTGAGGGTAATGCGACTCAATGCCAGAAGTCTAAACCTCAAAATGCATGCACTCGTGGCACTCCTCAGTATGGAGAAAATCGATATATGTGCAATAACAGAAACCTGGTTAAAGATTCCAGAGAGCACCCCAGCACTACCAGGCTACAACTCATACCATACATTTCGGCCACAGAACCCGGACTGAAATACAAAAGGTGGGGGCATATCCATATTCATCAAGGATACCCACGCCTCCAGGTTAGTGGCACAGCACAATGCTTCAGAGATCATCCACGTGGAACTAACAATGGGAAAAACTGCAATTCAAATTGTAGCTTGCTACAGATCAAAAACCATGTCCCAGGGCCTCCATTCTGCATTTCTGGAAACACTGGAAAGCATAAAGGTCCTATCAAACACCCTAATATTGAGTGATTTCAATTACCCAAACATTAACTGGGAGAACTACTCAAGTACTAACTCCCTTGCCCAACATTTCCTTGAATTTATAAACTCAAATGCCCTGGATCAACTGGACAACACTCCCACCAGAGGTGACAACATATTGGACTTGGTCATCACCAACATGGGTGACCGGTGTTTCACACCAGAGGTCAACCCCTCTCTGGCTAGATCTGATCATAAAAAAAATCACTCTGTATATCCACATTCCGCCCCCACCCCGGTCAAGGAAACCACTGTGAAAAACTTTTCAAAAGCAAACTTCATGTTACTTAAGACCGAGGTGGAAAGTTTCAAAGCACCCATGCTAAAGGATAACGCTGTCCAAGCTGCAAAATCCTTTACTAATGCATTCTATGGGCACCTACAAGAATGCATGGATCGTGCTATCCCAAGCAAAACCAAGACTCACTCCTCCAAGAAAAGGAAACCAGTCTGGTGGACCCCTGCCATAAACAAGCTATACAACAGAAGGAGGAAACTAGTACAGAAAAGAGCAAAATCCCAAGAAGGGAAGACATCCTTAATCAATATCAGCAAGAAACTATGATCCCTCATAAAATCATCCAAGGCTAGCTTCGAAAGAAAAATTGCCAAGGACTTCTTTAGTTATGTCATGAATCTAAGTGACAATGCTCAGATCTGCTTGTTGTTAGTACAGAATGGCATAAAATACACTGAACCGACCGATATCACCAACATCTGGCAGACAGGTTCAGTGCAAACTTCACCCCCCCCTCTCACCCCCAAAAGGGCCCATAACCATAACAGAAGAATGTAGAGCCCCTGAAATCACACACACTTAGGGTAAAACAGCCCTCTCCAAAGTCAAAAACACAGCATCAATGGGGCTGGATGGTGTCCCAGGCTGTGTTCTATATGAGCTGAAAGACAAACTAACCCCTCACCTAAGCACACTGCTCAAACTCAGCCTCTCCACAGGCTATGTACCCATAGAGTGGCGCACAGCAACGGTTATTCTGCTCCCCAAAGGTGGAGCCACAACAGACCCCAGGAACTATCGCCCTAAAAGCCTGACTAGCTTGGTCTGCAAGGCTATGGAGTGCATCATCATGGAACTCATTAACAGAGACATTGGGAACCTCCAAAAACTGGACCCTACCCAGTTCAGCTTTGTTAAGGGAAGCTCATGCCTTCTAAACGTGGTGAACTTCTTTGAGACAGTTACCAAGACTATAGATGAGGGAAAGTTGGTATATACAGCCTACCTAGACCTCGCAAAGGCCTTTGACACCATTCCCCATTCTGATATTATAGACAAGCTCACCAGCCTGAACATAAACCCCTATGTCACAAGATGGGTTGCCATCTGGCTCATGGACAGAACCCACATGTTGAGAGTTACAGGAGCTTGGTCCGACTCTAAACCGGTAACAAGTGGAGTTCCCCAGGGTTCAGTCATATACTTCTCAGAGGTACAGGCAAGCACAGGAGGACTATGGCTGACCAAGTTCGCAGACAACTACAAACTAGGGGCTATAATTGACTCTCCAGCTGACACAGACATCCTCCAAAAGGGTCTCACTGAGATGGATACCTGGTGTCAAATTCATGGCCTCAAGCTAATTGCCAAAAAGTGCAAAGTCATCCCCTTTGGAAAAAACAAAGTACCCACAAACTACAACATAGGTGGTAGTCCCCTAAATACGGAAGATGTAATAAGGGATCTGGGGACTCAAGTAGATAGTAATCTCTCCTTTGATAATCACATTGCCAAAGTGGTTAGAAGATTCTTCTATGCGGCCCACCTAATCACAAAAGGGTTCGCATCCAGATCAAAAGAGGTCATTGTGCCCCTCTACTCATCACTCATCAGACCCATCATAGAGTACAATGCCCCATTTGGGATGTACCTTACAAGACCCCTGCAACAGCTGGAAAGACCACAACAGTACCTCACCAAGAGGATCACTGGCCTCAAACAGATGCCCTATGCAGCTTGACTGAAAAAACTCCAGCTGTACTTGGTTGCATACCGCCTACTCAGAGGTGATCTCTGCCTGACATACAAGGCCATGTCCAACCCAGAATTGATGGACATGCTCCACCTAAACCATATCCCATTGAGTCACATGCTCTAGGGATCTAAACCTCACCATAACAATAAATAGGACGTACTGGAGGGATAGATTCCTGTCCCAGAGACTTCCCATGCTTTGGAACAAGATTCCAATCTACATTAGGCAGATCTCCTCACTAACACTCTTCAAGAGAAACGTTGACGAGTGGATGGGAAATAGAAAGTTTACCCTGGGGATCACTTCAGTGGCCCTGCTGGACAGAGGCACAGGGAACTAATCTAATGGGGTGGGGAAAGCCAACACATTCTGGCTAGGCTTATAAATGCCTTTGGGCAGATAGCCTAGTACCTACCTATGAACCTATAAATAGATGAATCCTTTGTCGAATGTGAAAACTAACAGAATTTATATTTGTTTGACAAAGAAAATCATGTAATATAAAGTCAGGCTGATGATATTAGACCACATTGCTAAATATAAAAAAAAAACATGCTCTTGTAAGTAAACACTCCAGTAAACATCCTGTTCTCAGCACCTAAATGAGCTGTTAAAAAGAAAAAAAAGTCAGTCCTTACAAAAGTTGACCACATTAATACTTTTACTGAAACTGGAGACATCAGAGCTTTATTTTTTCATCTCTTCATTTATTTTAGTAGATCCTGCACCCTGTTCTATCAGAAGCCTTTGTACACTGCAAAGGACAAGACTTTCTTTCAAAAGCATATTTGGGTTTTGTTTTTTTGAAAAGGCGAGTGAGGGGGACTGCAATATGTTGCATGGGTCTTGCTGCTGAGTTCACACTATTTTTCTCTGTATTTCTCTTTCATTATTTGTCTCACATTTGTGCAGCTTGCAGTGGAAAAACTCATTTCTACTGTTCTGTGCCATGCACCACAAAACAGTTGAAATCATTCATAATTTTATCTGTGCTCTGTTGCTAAATACTGTACAACTACTTGTTCTCTGGTTTCAAGAATGGTAACCTTTGCTACGTATTCTTTAAGCTGAAAATTAATGTGTCTTGGTGACCACTGGCCAGCAGAAGTAAATACATAAATGCTTCTGTCAGGAGAAGGAGCATTTGGGGCATGTGAATGTAAAATACATCCAGCACATTTATGTGTGTGTGTGTGCGTGTGTGTGTGTGTGTGTGTGTGTGTGTGTGTGTGTGTGTGTGTGTGTTTGTGTGTGTGTGTCTATTTGAGTTAGGGTTAGGATGGGGGATGAGTGAAGGCTGGGTGTTGTGTGTTTGTGTGCAAGTTTGTGCATTTTAGGTTAAGGGTAATGGTTACGTTAGGGGATAGATGTGTTGTTTGTGAATGTTTGTGAATGTTTGAGTGTCTTAGTCTGTCTTGTGTCTTGTGTAGTGGCAGTGTTACAGGAAGGTTTTAATGACATCAAAGTGTAGGGTTAGCCCCACTGTCCTGTTTAGTAATGGATGCTAACCCTAACCCTAACACTTCCATTTCCCCCAAGCCTAAACGTACACCTAAACATAATTAAAACCTTCCTGTGACTCTGCCACTATTCAGACAAATTTGAGGCTAGTGCTACGGGGAGTGGGGGGCTTTAGTTTTAATATCAGGAGAGGAAATAGTTTTTTTCTCTTGATATTATTGTTATCTTTTTTTTTTCACTATTGTGTATGATCAAACTTTTGTCGATGTTTTACATTCGACATTAGGACAGTTCAATGATATACAGCAGACCCATGCGAATGTAGGTATCTGGGGTTATGCAGAAAGAAGGAGTCGCAACCAGAGGCAAACATTTATGCAGATAATTGTTTAACTATGTCACAGCACATCTGTGCAGGTATCAGTTTTTACATTTACAACAGACTGACAACTGCAGTATGCAATATAAGTAAAACAAACTGGGAAATCATTATGTAATTATGGTTTATCACTTATGATGCAAAACACAATAGTCGCATACATGTACCCCGGGATTCATGAAGCTCGGTGCAAGGACAGCGTTAGGCTTGCACCGACCGTGCAGTGTAGAGAAGGCGCAGTAGCACCATATGCATATTAATGAAGGCGCACTGCTGCCACATCCACGTGCATAGGAAACATGCACGAGTGCATGGGGCGTGTCAAAGCCCTGCACGGAGGCATGTTCGTGTTGGCTGTTTACATGCAACCTAAAATGCTGAATATTACAGCCTGCCTCCGATAGTAATCACACCTGTCAGTGTCCGTGGATACTGAAACGTATGCAAAGCATACAAGACAGTTTTGCGAACACAGAAATAAGAAGCAAACACAAATGCAGGTAGCTGAATTTTGAGTGCCTATCACTCAAACAAATGACATTTAAAACCCCATGCCCGTATTCTATAGTAGTGTTGATAGTTATACCAAGTGGATGCGAAACGCATTGTGTTAGCACACCGCCAATAGCTAAGTCTAGCCCAATGGTCAGGGTTACCACCTGTCCCACATTGTGAGGGACAGTCCCCCTCTGGGCAGTTGTGTTCATACCAAAATGATTATAAATGTAAATTATCCTGCGATCGTAGGACATAATTATGTCCCACATCTTATGTAATAGTCACATACAATAGTTATTTCCATATGTTACATACCTACATGTTACAAGAAACAGAATAAGCAAGTAAATGAAACAGAAGAAGCAGCTAAACTGCTACAACAATAAGCTTACATTTAGGCATAAAACAAAAGTATTATCCATTGTACTGACCATGGGTATGTGTTGGCCTGTAAAATCTGATGTGTGTCTTGAATATATCCCATTCTGGCCATATGAAAAGGTGGCAACCCTACCAATGGTCAGAGTATTCACCCAAAATCTGCCCATTTGTGGTCCAAGGTGTCCTTGTCAGGATGGGGCAAAGATGAACAGGCATTACCCGGGTCGACCTACCATGTCATGAAAGATAAGTATTTGTGTGCACCTATGTGCGTGATGTACAGCATGTGGAAGGTGAAAAATGCTAGGGTAGTTCTCACAACCATACAGGTACCAGAGATATGTAGTGTATGCAATGTGTTCTCTTGACCATGCCATGGGCCATCAACCAGAGAAGGGATGGATGGAGTGTGTGGAATATGGGTGTGGGGGGGTGGGTAATGTAATAATTTGCCAAGGGGAGACTGTGTTGGATGCACAATAGGTGAACTGGAGATGTATGAGGGAGCAGTGAGTGAATCAGAAAGAAACACAAAGAACAAACATACACATCCACAATACAACCTGACAGGCCATACTGTAGAACACAATCCCACAAACATATGAATATTAAAATGTGCGATACACATGTACAGAAACGTCACCGGCACATACCCACATACTGGTCTGGACTGAACTGAGCCTTCCAACCACAACACACCTGGATGCATAATTGAATACCCATCATCCCCTCTACAGCATACAACCCCCCCCATTCCTGAACGCCCACCAAATCCAGCCATACTCGGGCTGCTAGCTTGGCGCAGCCATATCTGCACATAGTGACCGCTACTCATATCTAGTAGGCAGTCTCACCCTAGGCAGTGTCAGGATTGCAAACTATGTATCCCTTACATGTAAACCCTATCACATTTTCGTAAATCCAAAAATATCGAAGGTTATTGGATTGTTCAATTTTTGGATATCCCTCATGGGATAAGTATCCTGTGTAAACATCAGACTTGGTGTAACGACATGATGTCCAGTCCTGTAGACATCTGGACACAAGTTGTATGTGCAGTAGTGGTTCATGAGACTGCTCAGCCTCCAGCCGGTCATGCAGAACTTACTACCTGGAATTAAACACCTGATCGTGATACATGGCTCCCCACATGAATTATCGAGAATATATACTTTACACATTTGCATAGTGGCAGTTGGATATAGGGTGATTAAGGTGCTGATGTAAGCAGGGTACCTCCTGTCCCACTTTGTGAGGGACAGTGCCAGTTTGGGTAGGTGTGTTCTGACCAAAAATAATACAATGGCAAATGTCCTGTGATTGTAGGAAATAATTATGTACCATATTTCATGTAACAGTTGCATAAAACAGTTATTTCAGTATGTAAAATATGTAAATCTTACAAGAAACAGAATAAGCAACAAAACTGCTACAAGAATAAGCTCTCATCTAGGAAAATAAGTAAAGTTCTAAACCCTGTACTGACCGTGGGTATGTGTTGGGCTGAAAAATCTGGTGTTTCCCAAATATATCCCATCCTGGCCATATGAAAAGGTGGCAAC